>NC_081209.1:21988945-22288945 GCF_902713425.1 Acipenser ruthenus
ATTTCCTGCCCAAATGCTTGGCTGTTGGTTCTGCCAAGACAACGGTGTTATTATTCTTTGTTTGCTGAAGCAAGTACTTTATGAAAGAAAAATTACTAATAATATTTCCCCAAAGAAGTGCTAATATTGTAGGCTTATAATACTGTTTTAAATAGCATCTTTCATAACAGTTATCACAAAGTGCTGAACAATTAAGAATAAACTAAACCAAAGAAATACGTTTTTAACCGGCTTTTAAAAATCGAAAGCGAGTCAGCCAGGCGAATACACTCAGGGAACGAATTCAAAGAGTCTGGGAGCAGGATTTGAAAAAGCTCTTCCGCCCATAGAGACAAGGTAGAAAGAAGGAAGGAACAGAGAGTAGAGCTGAGTTAGAAGCGCAGAGAACGCAGTTTCATTATGATGTCACACAACGTACTGGGTCAGAAGCTTTGATGGATACAGTATGTCAGTCTCCTCTTGCTTATCCAGTCAGCTAAATCTGCCTTTAACCATCAGTACAGAACATTCCTAATTCCATTCAAATCATGTGACAGTGACCTTTCAACTCTGCCAGTCCCACCTGCTCTACATTAATTATGCTAGGACAGGGCTACATAACCACAGGTTTGTCTCCATGGTGATGATCCACATTCTCTGTCAGCTGCAAAACACATTCAGTTTGAATGGATAGAGGAAATATGTTTAGTCCCATCACTTAGGATTCTCCAGACAAGCTCAAAGCAAGATTGAGCCAGAAATAGGCAGATCTACAGGAAAATTACAACTGTATATTGGAACATAATCCAGAATCAATGATTGCAAACATAGAATAGTAATGGAATCATCATATACCACTTTCACCCTGTGGTGTCTTTTTTATTTACACCAATTAAAGTAAGACAAATCACATATTCTCCAGACACTGGCTTCTACAGTAAAAAATAAACAATGTAATGGGACAAGGAACATTTGTTTCTCAGTCAAACTTGTATCCAGGGCTGTCTCTACAGTATGCATATTGTTAAATGAAGTTACTATTAGCTCCATCCTTCTTGATGACATTTTATAAGCAGTTGCCACAAATTGTGACGTAGCCTAACTTTTTTGTTCTTATCATCTTCATTAATGCATGCTTTATTCATTTGGATTAGACCGAAAATGTAATTAAAAAAAAACTATTAAACAAAAACATGTATTATATGCGCATTATATTATATATATTAACACTAAGACTGATTAAAAGAAATACCTACAGTAGCAGCAGATTAACAAGCAATATTTTTTTACTTGTAATAACTTAGCTCAACTCACAGGGTTTTATCATTCAAATGGTGTGAGATATGCTAAGGAGAACCAGAGGCATTTCATAAAAATAAAACAAAAATGTATTGCCATCTTAGTAGTAAAAATAAGACAATGACTGATTAGGTTTGCCTGCCAAGAAGTGTCGAAGGTTATCAGTAACAAGCAAAGGGAAATTCTTGAAGGTTATACTTTACTTACAGGAACACAGAGCAAAAAACCTTTCCCTCCACAACTTCACTTCACTTTTAGACCATATTTTTTACTGTATTTGTAACCATTTTACACCTACTTGTGAATGAACTGAAAAAAATATTTATCATCATCTCCTGCACATGATATTGAGGTTATTTACCAACTGGAAAATAAACACTCAGCTTCTCTGTAGGTTATCAGCTACACACATTCATTTACCAGGTCCTTACAAAAGAGCATGTTTAACCTAATACACTGTTGTTGACAGACTGTTATAAGATACTTTTACTGTACTGCAACCGTCAGAATGTAAAACACAATTTGTTTTACAATGCAGCCTCACTCAGGGAGGTCTGGATCGAATGTACTGTATAGTAACACTGTCTGATCATTTTATTAGGACCTGTACCAATATCGGGTTGGGTAACTTTACTCAATGTGGTATAGACTCCACGAGGTGCTGGAAGGTGTCCCAAGGGGTATTAGTCCATTAATTCATTAGTATTTCACACAATCGGTGCAGAGAAATAGGCAGAGGATAGTGATAACGAACACATAGTTCATCCCAAACATGCTTAATTGAATTTAGATCTGGGGATTGTGGTGGCCATGGATGATGCCTGAAGTCTCTGTCATGCTCCCCAAACCAATCGCTCACACTCCTGGTGGATGGGTGCATAATTGTCTTGAAAGTAGCTCAGGAGTACAGCATTGTTGGGTGGGCTTGACCTGCAACAATACTTAAGGAAACTTCAGCATTCATTAGGCCTTAATAAAGTGGCTACACATATAACTATAAAGGTTTCAGACAGCACTTCAATAAGACATGAATTACAATGGTCAAGAATCCACTCTTTACAGGTTTTTGGCTCTATATTAAATATGCTCACCAACAAACTAAAACTTGTATTCTAGCTGTCAATAGACGTTACAAACTATGCTTTGTATTATAGTGTCCTGTTAAACTAAACTGGCTGCACATTCATCATAAGAAGTGCTGGCTATGACAGCGACCGCAGAGAAAGAACCAAAAAAACAACAGCAGCTTCACTAGTCCTATACAGTCAGGCTCACGAGGGAGTATTTCTTCATTGCAAGAGGACTAAAAAACGTAAGGCCTGGTGCTTGTTCGGCAAGTGTCACTGCCCAAATATAAATGTCTCAAGAGGAACAGCCTCAGAAAGGAAAAAAGGGCCATTCTCCTAGTCTACAGCTGATAACCAGAACAATTTGATGGTGCTTCTAATTTTCTATCCAAGCCTTTTATAACAGTTGTTTAAAAAGGGGTCTTAGACTGCATGCATTTTGTCAAGAATTATGGAGTGGTCACAAATGTTAATGCAGTTACAACTTGCCTTGTGACTTCGGTAAGAAGGTGTAAAAAAAAAAAAAACACAAAAAAAATATGCTTCTACAGTACTTTGAAATGAGAATATTAAGATTGGCAGTATAAATCAGCTTTGACTAAATGTTCTCAATCTGGGCTTTAATGGCAACATTGTCAGTGCCATGAAGTTCTCAGGTCTATGTGTTGTGAATGTACTGGGTTTCAGCATGAAGCAGCAGAGATACAAATGAGATACTAATCATCAATAGTTAGCAGTTTTTATTAGGGCTCTAGATCGGTCTATACTCCTCTGTGGAGAGCAGCGTTTGAGCCCTAACCACACATCTTAGGAGATGACAGTTCTGGTTTCAGGGTAGTAAGTTCAGTGCTACCTGCTACGCTGTACACCCACTCCTTAAAAATGGAATTTGAGCGTTAGCAAATCTAACACTAACAAAATTCAGCAGTTATCCATCTTCTCTTTATATATACAAAATAGATGATTCAGCTCCTGTGTAATTATATGTGTCTACTTTTCTTAATTCCTTATAATTTGGGTTGCAATAGAGATTGCCATTGTGGTTACTGGATTTAAACAGTTCTCAGGATGTCTAAGAACAGTACTCTTACATAGTAAGCAGAAATAATTATTTTCACCTCCAAATAAATATGAAAAAGTATCCATCTTGTATTACATACTACCCTACCACTGACACAAGCAAATTCTAAACCATGTACAGTGTACCGATTTCAGCAAATATCTATAGACAAGCTCTCAAATGTACTTCATTAAACATGATCAGATTACTGTGCATGAGTCTAGATTCATACTGCACAAGCTCGCCATACAAACACTCCATTAACAGAACCTGTTATTTATTTGTATTTGGCTTCTGACAAGGGTAATCTAATCGGCTCAATTTTCTGGACTCGGCAAAAGCCACCTGGACCATAACACTGTATAAAATATGTTTAGCTCTCCAGCAGTGAAATCGTAATGTATATGTATGAAAGAAAGACAGACAGACAGACAGACAGACAGACAGACAGACAGACAGACTTACTTACTTTTTGGAACAGCAAATTAAAAATTAAAAAAAGATTAAGCCATTTTTCTAACACTAAATGAAAAATATATTTCTTTACAAATGAAAGGCTGCCAGACCTTGGAATAGCAAAACCCACTTAAGCTTAAAAACAGATATACAATGGAAATCTCATATTGGCCTAGACTATCCTGGGGCACCCTCATAAATGTCACTGTGGATGAAATGGCGGACATCCCCTCGTACTTTTTAACACCTGTTTGCATTATTGGAGCATGGTTCTCTCATGTCAAACCAGAAATAAATGCTGTCATCACTGCTGCATTAAGATAAAAATCACTGTATACAGTACAACTATACAATAACAAGATTTTAGTTTTTCACACATGCACCAATGTCAAAATACAAAAGAAAACCTAAGACCATCTTTCTAATGCTTGTTTCCATCTGCCACTGGAATTTACTTGAAAGTGATTTGAATCCGATTTATATTAGGCAGAACGGGGGACTTCTTAGTTATACGATAAGTACATATTGGAGGTTGGCTATTATACAAAGCATGTTACATTGATGCAATGATATTTGTGTAATGTCCAGTTGCAGATGGGATTGTAGACTGCAGCCCTAGCTTGATATTGGAACGAGAGGAGTTTTACAGACTGGTATCATGATGCATTAACCCACTCCATTTTGTGGTCATAATAGAATTATTCCACTGCAGGGATGGAAGCAAGACATCTATTGACAGTAGTTTCACGCATTGAGCTTGATTAGCCACAGTGTGTAGGTAACAAGCTCAGGTGTGTCTTATTAAACTCATAGTAAAACCAAGAATGGACCAAACTGCTATGCAATGGAAATATTAGTTCCATCCCACCACTGTATAGTCCTAAAATCCTAAGTACATTAGGTGTTTATAAGGCTAGTTTCATAGGGGTAGCTTACATAAGATTATCCAATATCAGTGCTGTGAAACCAACTGATATCACTACAAAAAGTTACTTAATAGCAAGTAAGACATTTAAGTATCACGTAATGGAATGAGGACTTCTTGTTTGCCCTAATTGCTTCCAAGCTTCTTTAACTCATAAGGTAGTACATAATACAACTAGCGGCTGGTTTCACAGACCCCAATTAGCATATTGGACAACCTTACATAAATGAACATTAGGTAGTCCAAGATAAGCGATGAATCAGGGACTGTGAAACCAGCCATTAGTGACACACAAGTTACTGAAAATACAACATTCAGACAAACACACATTCAAGTTATCCAAAACACTGATGTAAAGGTCTACAGTATTTTGGCTCAATGGTTTTAATTACATGAAGTGACTCTAAACCTGCCAGAACTTGCTGTCATTTACTGCTATCCCATATCCAATGGGATTACAACTGAAGCATTCCTGATATAACTAACTAGCTGTGAGAAACCCAAAAAAGACACCATGCCTGTATTATTACCAAACAGATATTAAAGATCACAGTGGCACGGGTTGCAGAACAACAAGGCCTTGAATATTTCCCAAGCATTCTTCCCCCCCAAAATGAAGCTAACTTGACTTGAATATTGATACAGGTTATACAAACAAAACAAATGAAGTGCTGTAGCAGAATCCTGATGGAGAAAGAGTAATAACAGGTCCAGGAGACAGATCCCTCACAAAGCAATGTTCGTACAATTGAAACAGCAGCAATGGTGTCCTCCAAGCATGACTTAATGAACTCCATACACAACAAGGGGTGGGATTGTAAGGAGAACATTTGACATTGCTATGGTGGGGCTCCTCGGTTAGGGTGCTTAATGTCATTGGGAGCCTTCAGCAAAGAAAGTTTGGGAACCCCTGGTCAACTGTATACGAAGAAAAATGAGGCCAAGACGATTTCAGTTAGTAAACTGTAGCCCAGTTTAGTCTCTTCTGGAAAAAAGAAAAGTTTCCACTTGTACAATTGTCTTCAGCAAGCAGCACCAACCTCTTCAAAGTATTTTAGAAGCATGGAAGAATTTAGAGAATGTATCAATGGATGCATTCATCTGAGGAAGAAAACCAGAAGACTTGAGATGAAGAGGTCAAATAATCTACCGCAGCAGAAACCCTCCTCCCCCTCTCCTCTTCTATTCCACCCTGAGGGGGTAACGAACGTATGAGATCATTAAAAGATGCAAGACGTGAAACCACAAGGGAACAAAAAAATACTTTGAACAGAAAATAAGCGCCTTTATGCCAGATCCATTTACAGGAAGATATGCCCTTATATACAGAGATCTGTGGAAACCAAAGCTAGAATGACAACAGATTCAAGTACACAGGGGAAAAAAGGGATAACAAATCTAAGTACTATGTATATGTTAAAAGATGTCTGGAACTAAAAAGTCAAACAATAAAAATACCCTAAGCACACCCTAGTTACTGTACAGTTAAAAATGCAGCCTTCAAAAAAACTGCCCACTTACCTCAGTCTAGACCTAAAATACCACCCTATCTAATAAGATAAACTCCACATCACCTAATGTCACCAAAATGCATGCTGGTCCTGAAATACACCTTACCCTCCACTTAGATGGTAGAGGTGCCTCCTTCCACAAGGAACCTAAGCTGGATTTGGCTTGACTCGTCCACCTGTCCAAAGTCACTAAATGCTAGTGTGACATCCACCCCCACTTTTCCCCCCCAAGACCCTAAAAAGGAAACCGGTTGGGGTCTTATCAATTTCAGTACTGAGCCTTGAGGTTCTAGGCACAGTGTTTCTATAATCTAGAAAAGGGGTAGAAGCAGCAGCCTTTGTCCATGTACTTTATGTAGCTCCCTCCTTTTTAAAAGGGCAAGGATGATGTTGATATTTTCTGAAAAGAGCCCTCGCTTTCTCGATCTTCCTTAAACCAAAATCAAGATATCCTACTCTATTGTACCAAAAAGAACACGTTGACCTGCATGTTGGGAATTCATGTGTTAACTGGCTCTTATCCAAGGGAACTGGCAGGATGCCGTACTGTAGAGTTAAACATCAGTGGCTTCACTGAGATGAATGACCTTTTGATAGAAAGGGAGGGTAGGGGTAGAATGAAACACTACTGCTGTACTTTATTTTAAAAGAGAAGGTCAATGTTCTGTAAGTGAATTATCACAACACGTTAAGTTGAAATCTAAAAATCAATACACATTTTTTGAAAAGCTTTTTTTTTTTTTTTAATACAAAATAAAGTTGAGCAGCATAAAAAAGCAAGCTCACTTTTTTTTTTTTTATTATTTCTTGTGTCTCCAGAACATTTGATTTAGGAACATTTTGGTAACAGTAAACATCACAAAAGGTTGTCGCATGTCACTATTTTATTTATTTATTTTTCACAGAAAAAGCTGATTCTACAGAACATACAAGTATTCAAAATCATTCATTCTTTTTCTGGATTATTTTTTCCCCTTTACACACTAAATAACTCAAAAACGCAACAGCAACCTGCCAAATGTTTATTTCCCCAGCTTGTATAAAAAAAAAAAAAAAAAAAAAACACACCCTTGAAAAGGAAGACAATCCAGATCGTTGAAAGCAGGCTCAATGAAAATGAAACTGTAACTGTATAGCACATATTCTTATGTTTGTTTTGTTTAGTCTTTCTTGACTCTCAGTCCAGTCACCATGTGGGTTGTATGGAAAACTTGCTTAGCCCAGAGAGATTTGGGGGGAAATTAAAATGATTCTCATAATAAAATGAAATACTAAATATGCAAATAGCCTTGCAGCTGCTGTTAATAGAAATTCTAAACTATCTGGGTCAGGGAATTGCAGAGAGAGGGTCGTTGTTGATGAAGTTCAGGGCAGTTCAGGGTTGCAATCTGTGTCAGTTGGGTTCATATGTGCAACTTTTTCCAAGGCAGGACCTGATTAAGACATGCCGTACAGAAGCCAGGGTCAGCGAAACAGAGGCCGTGACACAAGCAATTGATTCAATTAGAAACCTTCCACTGTATGACTATAACTTTTTTTTTTTTTAATAAAACTATTGTCTCTTTGCTGGCATACAACTGCAATAGAATATTTCGATTATTTTATTCCTCAACAGTTTCCAAGTGGAAAACTTTCATCACCAATCATGGAAGGCTTTTAAGTTTAATCTGGATCTCATTGTGTCAAGAAACTACAGTGGAGGTGTTTTCATAATGCTTCTCAACTACTAGTAGTTTTAGACTGTGGTACAGTAGGATACTGCAATAGAACAATAAAGTATAGCTAGTTAATGCTTTAAGACTTTAAAATGTGCCAAATCATACAATAACATACACATACAAGTTTTACTAGTGGCAGCACTACAGTATGCAATCGGGGCTTTAGGAGAAAAAACAGAATGCATCACCAAACAGGTTGGTCAAGAGGTTCCTGGGGGCCCACACAGTCAGGGTTCGACATTATTATTATTATTATTATTTATTTCTTAGCAGACGCCCTTATCCAGGGCGACTTACAATTGTTACAAGATATCACATTATACATTATTTCACATTATACAGATATCACATTATTTTTACATACAATTACCCATTTATACAGTTGGGTTTTTACTGGAGCAATCTAGGTAAAGTACCTTGCTCAAGGGTACAGCAGCAGTGTCCCCCACTGGGGATTGAACCCACAACCCTCCGGTCAAGAGTCCAGAGCCCTAACCACTACTCCACACTGCTGCCCATTAACCATGGCCCGGCGGCCCGGGGCCGGTAGAGATCGCAGTTTGGCCGGTAGTTATGAAGCACCGCAGGCCCGACTGGGCCGGTAACATTTTTTAACTGTATAATGTATATAGTATAGTGCACATGGCTTCCATTTCAGGAACACAAGAAAATGGGTCATTGTGCCAAAAAGCTGAAAACCTAATTTACAAACCCATTTTTAAAAACATACCTCCCCCTCCCCCTCCCCCTCCCCTCCCCTCCCCAGATACGCCACATGGAAGCTGGACAACGGGATTGAATTGTCTAACATTTTGATTTGGGGTACAATGTGTTCAGGTCAGAAATGCCATTCACAATCTTAACAGGACTTGTTCGTATCTGCAGTAAGATTGGTGCTGACTTGGGAGAGGCTACAAGCGACAATGATCTGAGAACGATTATGATTATTGTTTGAATAGTGCTTATTATTCGGATTAGTATAAATCTGTTAACCTTTTAGCGTTGGTTGCGGGTTTGCTTGTAAAAAAATGATTATTTGTATACATACATTTTCAATTCTTGAATACAGTATTTTCATGACAAGCACGCCAATGTGTGCATGTTAAATGACAGAAATACAGCAGCATATATCGATAGGCTTCGCTTAGCCACTTTTTTTTTTTTTTTATTTGAGATGTGGGCTCTCTGGTTACCGTACAGGTTACTAAATATACAGAAGTGAAAAAACATCATGAAAAGAATATTCATGCAAGCTAAAGTGTTTTTTTGTTGTTGTTGTTGTTTTCCCTCCTTTTGGTTTTGTTCAGGATCAGGTCTGTTTGTGTTCACAATGCAGTTTGCATGTGCACTCGGCTCATTTATATGATGTGTGAACTGGATGTTTACAATATCCTGCAAGGCATATTGAAAGATGGCAGCTATTTATGTATTGCTCTGTTTTTTTTAATAGAGCAGGTTTTAGATTCTTACATATTGCTGTAGAAGAAAGCCGAGGGAGTACTTTGCTAATTTCTTGAATGTCTACAGTAGGAGAATGCAGTTTAGTCGAGTTCTGCAAGATTTTGGTGTCTGACCAAAATCTCTACCTAAAATTCTGTTTCTTGCACTGCTTTTTTTTCTTCTTCAATTCACTGACGCCATAGCAACCCTGAAGCCAAAAATAACACAATAATAGGTTTAAAAATTAAACATCGGGTGAATTTATTCCAGATGATAACTCATTTTATTTGTATATTGTCATCTAGTCAAAACATGTTAAAATGTACTAAAAGCCAGATTTAAAAAATAGATCAGCTATTCCCATTCAAACATATGGTGTACACATAATCAGAATGGTTAAAACAAATAATCCAGAAGGTTGTTTATTTTATTTTTGAATGGCGCTAACACACAACCCAATACATTACTCTGCTATTAACTTGCCGAGCAGGGCGATACAGTTTTGTACTTATGGGGCAGTTAAAATTGTATCTGGGCCAGTGAAAACACTACCTTAGTGGCCCAAGGGACCAGTAGGAAAAAATCTAAATGTAGAGCCCAGACAGTATTACCCTGGTGGCGAGTTCATGTCTGTATCTCATTGCCAGAGAACTGGCTCTAAATGTAGCCTGGAAATAAATAACCCCAAGCATTTTTGTTTGTTCATTTTTCTGCAGCAAATGGTTAACAACAACAACAACAACAACAACAACAACAACATCAGGGTAGCAGCCATTTCCAGACCGTCATGGAGGTCAGTCAGCGAGTAACTTAGTAGGGAGATGACATTTAAGAGGAGCAAAATCTGTACAATATGAAATGCACAGCAGCCTTTTACGCTCTACAAAGCAGGAGGTAGTTTAATCATTATTTACGCAGGCCTTTATTGGAAGAATCACATCCATCAGATAGCAGGGTATTGCCAGTTTTAGCTTGAGTGTTTATAAGAAGTTTACATTGGATACAGGGTTACGATAAACCTTTTAGTCCCAATTAAGGTCTGCTAGGACTCAATACCCTGCTGAGAATGAAAACAACTACAGTTTAAGAAAGGAGGGTGTTTTTGTGTATTAATGCTTGTCTTGTACAGTAGTTTCTTAGACTGACAAACTTTTTTTTTTTTTTACCACCAACTGCTATAGTAGCTTGTTTCTGACAATCCATTTAATAAACTCCTGCATTGTGTCTTAGGAATGTTCTTTTTAGTACAGCACTGAATGCTTACAGTACCAGTGAAGACCAGGTCTAATGAGATGTGAGGCAACATTCCACATCATGTGATAATCCATAAAAGGTACACAAGCAGAACATTTATGCCAAAAAAATGTTCTTGTTCAGGTAGCCTAACTAGACACATTGTTTTTGCACAGATAATTAAATCTGTATGGGCAATTAAATACAAAATGTCATATCCTACACCATCAATGCCATGGCTAAAGTCTGACATTTCAACAGTACGAATGAGGCTTTAAGCTTTGACTTTGCAGCGACATAAAATCAGGAGAATTTGTGTTGCCTCTTGCTGGGGATTCTTCATTAAGCAAGAGCACATTGCGTGTTCAGACCAAAGAACCATCATTTAAAATAAAAAAAAAAGGAGAGAGAGAGAGAGAGAGAGAGAGAGAGAGAGAGGAGAGAGAGAGAGAGAGAATAGGCAAACCTAGCTTCTACAATCATGGCCACGTTCAGTTTGCATTTTAAAATCAAATGTCCATCTTACTTCAATTAATCAGATTCCCTTATAACCTGGTCTCTTCTACTCCTACTTTGACAGAAGTGAAAAAACAAGATGGGCCTTGTTATTAATTATGTCATGACCCACTTCGTATCTAGCCTGGACTTGGAAGTCAAAAGGTCAATAGGTTTCCAAAATCCTGTAGAAACATGCAGTGTGTAATAGATGGACAGCAGAATTGTAGTATACTATGGCACTTTATGCTAGCTAGAATAAGCAATACCTTAATGGACTGTAAATAGCAGGGACAGCTGTTATTTTCCAAAATAAGTCATTTTTGCAGGACATTCTAGGGGTATAGAGAAATACAGAAACTTTCTTAAATCCTTTTAACATTGATGTTAGACACCATAAAACGTGACCCTCAGTCCCACTGAAGCACTTAAATAGTTATAGTTTTGTTAATCCACCAGGAGGGAATGAGGGACTGCAAACACTGTGACAGCCAGGAAATTAGCCTTTTTGAACCAGGTAATGAAGGCAGAATTAACTCATGAAATTAGAGATTATAATAACTAATTATCCTTGACTTCTAGGATTTCAAAAAAGCTAATCAAATGTGCACTATGCTGGTACTATCAGCTCTGGCATGTACGGTATGGGATACACTATGTGTACTGTAACCTTAAACCCAGTCTTATACCCTGAAATGAAGATACTCCACCTGAAAGGCTAAAGACAGCAGTAATGCATTTGGTATTGGCCAGGAAACTGTTGAGCAAATTTGGTGACGAAATTTATACATTCAAACACAAAGGAACGGTTGCAAAAATCCTGTGCTGAAAATCTCATGACATTTTGAACTAGAAGGCCTTTTAAATCCCTAATACAGAGTTAAATTAAAAAAAGAACATTTGCCCCATTCATTGCTGTGGTTATGTGTGGCTATGTATACTGTACTTTACATCAGGGAGCATTATTCAATTATTAGTCAACATTGACTGATTCAAGTCCTGTCTGATTCCAATTGGATCACGAAGTTGGTTCCTGATTCTTTGCCAGAATTCTTTTATATTTAAAACACAGTCGATAATTCAGGGTTGGTAGCTACTATAGAGCTCACTTTACAGGTTAAAATTCAGCTAATTCTTTGACAACCTTTTTAACATACAAATACAAAATCGAGACTCCATGCCATGTGAGCAAGAGATGGCATTCTTAGGACAGAGTGAAGCCAAGACACCATCTGCTTTGCAGATGAAAAACCTCCCGAGGCACATGGGTGGAACAGGAGCAGGGGTATTATCCCAGGGGTCCTAATCCCCTCAAGTTACATGTTTATATTCTGACCCTGAAGAGGAACAATGTCACTTTGGATAATAAACTAAAGAGCTATCCCAAGTGTATCTTCATTTATGGGTTTTTGGGGTCGTCCCTTGGGCTTTCCTCCTTAGTCTGTCATGTCTCAGACTAGACCCCTGCCTTCTGGTCGTACAGTGTTAATT
The DNA here is from genome assembly GCF_902713425.1 of Acipenser ruthenus. Taxonomy (NCBI): domain Eukaryota; kingdom Metazoa; phylum Chordata; class Actinopteri; order Acipenseriformes; family Acipenseridae; genus Acipenser; species Acipenser ruthenus. Next base: position 22,001,620 of record NC_081209.1, read on the forward strand.
TACTCTGAGGAACACCAGAAAGTGAAGCCTGTATTGAGCTTCAAAAGCTTGGATTCTCACCATATAAAAACTACTGCACCTTACCTAATGTATAACTACGCTATGAGCACTGAACTGGATATTTGTATAGCAAAGATACCGTACACTGTACAAACATGCCTGTTTGTAACTAAAGCAAGTTGTGCTGTGCCTCTGTGAAGAAGAAACAAAACAGTATAAAGTAATGGAAGCCAAAAAAAAGGGGTGTTGCTGCTTTGGATGATAATAACCCTCTTGCAGAGAAAAACAACTTTTTACCTCTTTCCAAAATAAATACAACTTTGCAGATCCCCCATGCGTTACAGACCGATAGACTGTTCATTTTGAAGTTGCCTCTTCTAAACAGTTGTATAAAACACAAATTCAATTCTAATAGATATGCAAGCAGTACTGCTGCTCATTCATGTTGGATAATGTGGGCTTGTCTTGGCGGTGCTTGAGAACTTGCACCTGTTTCACTTCCGAATTAGTCCTATTTATAGGCAGATGGATCGGATTACTTCGAGCACTAGCTGCATGCATTGCAATTTAAAATGGAGAGAAAAAAATATTAGGATAAATACTGTCTGCTTGTATTCCGATATTAGTAAATGGGGCTGCTACCTGCCATAGATGTAGAGAAATCCCACTCAGACCGGTCTGAGAGCAGACACTACAAGCCGGTGCCCTCAAAAAGCAGAACTCTTATTTAAATGGATGTTTAACAGCACATCAGGTGTTTTTTTTGTATCTGGGACAAAAATTGGGTTTTGGTGTTAGAATGGTTTAGGAGGAGTCGGCAAATATCCGTATATGCAGTGTGATGCAAGGACAGAAAATATGCCATGGGCTATATTGGGTTAATTCATTTCCAACTACATTCATTGCACCCAAACCTAAACTACATTCACTTTATCAATACCAGCCCTGATAGTAAAGGGCAACTACCCCTGACTATACATTTCAGTTTGCTGTTGCTAAAAGGAAAAACACTTTCATTGGCATGTACCTGCAGCATCCTGCTGTGTGGCTTAATGACGTGCAGCATCAGCCCCGACAAGCATTATTTACTGCAAAAAAAATGTTACTGCACAGCCAACATTGTAAACAGCAGTTCAGGAGGATAAGCCTGTTTTCATGACAATCACATTTGTCTTATCTCTTTCTCGTGAGTCATAAACTAATTACGAACCAATAAATCAATTTGGATCCTCTTAGTGCTGCTACGCAAACAGCAGGAAAAAGCCATTACTCCTTACCATATTCTATCCATCCTCCCTGCCTATCCCTGTCCTGTCCTTGCTCCAGCTGAAGTCAGCACTGTTCTGCTGTCACTGTGGACACCACGAAGGATCACGTCACTCATAGGGTAGCTCTCCAAGAGGGAGGTTTCTTGAGAGCTGATCCTGTATCCCGTCAACAACACTGCAGAGTTCTGACACACGAGATGCTTTCAGAGAACAGACAGCACCCTCCCCTATGTACAGTCAACATTCCAGAATCCTGCTCAACATTCTTTGAATCAATAGCCAGCTTAAAGCAAAAAAGGGACAGGCTTTTATTTTATTTTTTTTGCAGTAGCTTTTTACATAGACTCAACACATATTTTGAATTTAATAAAGCAAAAGAAAAAACGTCCTAAAATATACAAATTTGTATTTTAAACATTGCATAGAATCTTAGTAACAGCTTTAAAACTAGCATCATTGCTGGATACAAAAGAAAATGACGTTTATTGTGAAGCAGAAGTTAATGTGATTATTAGCTGCAGTATTTCAATCACAAAAGTGCTTCTTGTGAATGGCAGATCTTTGTGATTTGATTACTAAAGGCTTGCCCACTGTACCACAGTTATTGTGCTACAGTAATTGATGTCCCAAGGACAAGTTTTATATAAAAGTTCTCATTATGAAGTTTGTAACTTCCCCAAGTAAAGGAATGGGCCTGCCTAGCTATCGTAACCCACAAAACTCCACATGTACTATACAATAACATTGTGTCTATATGCTGAAAGGCTGCACTGAAAGACAGGACAATAATTGCTTCAAATCAACATCTTTCCCCAGTCACTAATTTTCAGTGTGAGACATAAAACAGTACAATAAGGCCCCCCACTAGAAAAACAGCTCATCTCCTGTTCCACTGACTTCCTAAACCCTTCCACCGCCACACAGATTGAAAGCAGCATGCATGTTAGCATATTTCATTATAGTATCTCTGTTACTGTAACCCATTTACTGTAAGGCAGCCTCCCACGCTGGTTAATGCTGCAATGCTTTTATATCTAACTGCTTTCTTATACATGAGCTACCCTACTACAGAGAATCTCAAGGTCTTCCCTTCAGTCTGCGACAGACCCAATGCATTTTGTGTATATTAACACCGGATATCTGCAAATTATATTAAAACCAACCCAATTTTCTCTGCATCTCCTGGATCTTGACTCAACTAACAAAGCACTTGAATCCCAATTATAGGGCCTTACCGTCTGGTAGTTGACCACTTCAGACAAGGTAAACTACCAAGGTTTGCCCAATAATGAGGGTTTTATTGCAGAAAGAAACAGGTGGTTTTATTGTTATTCTTATACATGTTTATTCTATCTGAAAATTTCCCTGTTAACTACCTTGAGGCAGTGCTTACCAATGCAGCTTCCTGTTAAGTTTATTTTTGTATTGCTACATCTTCTGCATCATGATTTGGGAATGAAAGTTGATAAATTGGAAAAAACAACAAATTTAGGAACCATATAAGAACATCGTTCATACACTGCCCTTATGCTACAACAATAACTCTTTATTAGAAAGAATGGCTTGGCAAATGGATGTGCTTTCAGAACCTTATATAGCTTTTTTGGTTTTGTATCATCACTTTCTGAAACTTAATTTCCTTTTGGGAGACATCAAAGGATCAGTAGAAATCTTGCTGGGTTTACAGAACTAAGTCATATTACTTTATTAAAGTGGGCTGTGGCGGCAGTGGTACACAATTTGAAATACGACGTGCGTGTCTGTGGACGTGCTCATATCACGAAGATTAAAGAAAAAAAAAAAACACACATGACCCAACAAGTATGGCAGCCATTTAGGTCTATGCACAAATGTCATGTTACCAACACATTTGCAGCTGGTTTCACAGCCCCTGATTAGCACTAATCTTGGACTGCCTGACTTAAGATAACATTGGGTTTATGAAGCCACAGATTTGCACATTCATAAGTTCACCTCACCTTAACTAGTAACCATAAGGAAGCAATACTTCATAAGCATTCTGAAGTTGGATTTTTCTCCTTTCACACAATGGTAGGAAAATTAAATACGCCCCTTGATTTTTTTACATAACACACGATGTCTTCAATATGACTGTTTGAGGCAAATGTGCAGAACTGTATTGGTAAAATAGCCTTACAATTGGCCGTGGTATTGAAAAGCACATGATCCTGAGTGTGCAGAACAGAGGATTATGCACTAAAGTGAATTCTGTCACCACCGTGAGCACTCTGTTATAACTGTGAAAAATAAAAGAAAAGGCCATCATGCTTGGCTTTTAACTACATTACACATGGAGGTCTACTTAAGATAATGCATGCAGAGAAGAACAGCCTTATAGAGACAACTACAGCTCAAAGAGTCTTTCTCTTCTTTTTAAAAACTTATGTTCATCTTCAAATGAAGAGAAAAAAAAATCAATTTACAGTGAAACCAATGCCTTGTTGATAAGATGTAATTTACAACATTCCAGTTAAAGAAACTATGTGGGTCTTTTTTGCATAGAAGGGGGAAAAAATCTCCTTATCAAATCATTACCACATGGGGAGAGTACCACAGCTGTTATGTGAGCAACAGCTGCCTGTCTGATAAACAGAAATCTGTATTCACAAAGTGGGAAAGACTCTCCCCATTCTTCAGTTTTCAAATTGGGGAATACAAGACTTTTTAAAACTTAAAAAAATGATGGAGATAGACTAATAAATCAGCGATTAAAGTGATGTTTTAATTGTTTAGCCTTTATTAATAACCGTATTGAAAATATATTGTCATAATCATGTTAAAATAGGTGTTAATTAGCTTTGACAGTCACTGATTTGTCTATAAAGATACAGGGCACCAAGCCAGGAGTAGGGATTCAGTGCCATGAAAATAAACCAGGCATCGGAAAATGACTAATTCAGCCCCTCTCTACCGTGGGAGAGAACAGCAGTCCTGCTTTATTTTAAACATGATCATTGTGATAACAAATTTCAACAGCATGCCACACTAATGAATATCTAACCTGCAAAAGCTGAACTGGGACTCAAAACACTGGATCCCAATACACATTAAAAGGAAATAACTTATTTAACCAGGTAGGCTAAACTGTGAACATGTTCTCATTCACATGGTGGCTTGGGGAATAGGCAGAATTGTTTGTTTGAGGATTAGTCAAGGTAACAGGAATTTAGCCAGAGTTGTATTGACCCACATTGGGATTTCGCCAAGACACAAGAGTTAACAAGAGTGCCAGCAACACCACTTTCTGCACCATATGACTAATTCTACTCATTCCAGTTCCATCTATTAATACCCACTGCCTTTACCAATACTGTCAAACAGCAAGGTTTATCCAACTGCTGGGACTGGTCTCCCAAGCAGTCCTCTCCAATGAACAGTGCAGGCAGACTTTGCTGTTGCAGTGAACTCTACCACTTATATGCTATAACACAGCAGAAAACCTGCAAGTGCCTATTACAAGCCAGTTAGATCTGAAAGTATTGACAGAAAAAAAAAAATTAATTATATCTGTATTGCCTGCATTCTACCTCTTCTATTTTAAATGTATACCGAGGAGAGGGGTCTACAATTAAAATGCATTGTTCAAACCTGGATAGACTGATAAAAACTGTCTGTCAACATGACAGTGCAACCCAATTTCAATTGGGTGCTTACAATGCTCCTTATTTAATGGTTGAAACCATAAACTGAAATTCAAGTATCAGACAACTACTGTATATTGAAAAGCCAAAAACAAAACCCTAAACTACAGTAGACAATGCAACGCTTTGAACAGCTGTGGCAAACATTCACCTGCTAAACCCCGGGACAAGAGCAGAGAACGTGAATCCCTCATTTCCTAATTGCAGATTTTGACCACCTGCAGTAGTGGAAATCCAGGTCATATTTGTTTAGTCTCTCTCATCTGTTTACATGTCATCCAGCAATCCTCATTATTTCTGTCACAGCAACCTCTTTCAAAAAGGATTATTCAACATGACCAACCGGTGTCGTGCAATGAAAACTGTGCAGTGCTAATTACTTCTAGTCTTGGGGGGGGGGGGGGGGGGGGGGAACTATCAGCAGGCCTAATTAAATGTTTCTGTCATTCTTCAGCAAGGTGGCCATTTAGCCCCATCTTCCACAAACAATGCATTGATTAATTAGCAGCTGTGGGGGTCAAGGGTACTTCTTGTGACAACTTAAAAAGTGTGAGACAGAAAGATATGCCCTGCAGTCAAGAATTCTAAACTGCAGTCAGCTTCAATTTTATACGAGTCAGTTTCAGCCAGTGAGACAGACAGAAATGTCTACGGTTTCAAATATGTGAACAAAAGAAGGACATATTCATATTTAAAAGTGGGGTCGGTAATGCACACATCTTTTACGAAGACACTGGCACACTGTGACTTTCTTCAAATATTGAAGGGGCACTTATGTAGAAACTTTTGCCATAGGTGGCTTTACATATCATGGGTTTTAAAATGAGATACTGAACAACTGCAATAATACTGTCAATAGGGTGCAGGGCCACCATGGACATCTAGTACAGCACTGATTGGATGTGACAAGTGTTTAAATAATAATTTGGGTGGGATTTTTTTTGGCCAGAACTTGCTGGAAGGGTTCACTGGGGATCCTTCATTTAGAAATAAAAGCTACAGAATATTTCCCAGCTTCAGTACAATTAAAGGTCATCAGCTGTTGCCGGCAGCCTTGGGTTGTTTTGTACCCCAAACACGTCTGAAACGCCCCTATTGTTTTAAAATCAATCCACTGCTTCATCAAGCAATGATCTCAACTAAAACGTTCTTACTCCTGGCAGTATTCTACAACGGAATACAAATTGCCCTTACCTAAATAATGTAAAATACTATTAAACAATTCTCTTTGTTAAGCAGATAGAAATGCTGATATCTGCCAATTTTACACTCAAATATAATTCACTGGTATTTATTATTACATTCTTCCATGGTTCATCCTCTTTAGCACTCTGTTTCATTTGAAACACGCAGTCATTGTTGGCTCGCCAGTTTGTTTACATGACCTACGGTAGTTTTAGCTATAGGCACACACGTTACTGACATTCTGTACGCTTTGTCACTCTGAACCAAAAAGAAACCTTTCTTCTACAGTGACCTGCAGCAGCAGGGGGATTGAATGCCATAAGTAAGCTTTGTTCATCTAAGGGAGTGTGTAGTATGTGTGGGGCCTGTTACTATCTGTGCATCAAACTACATTCTAAATGTATTGTAGAATATCTTACAACTGTATGGCTAAATGCAGGTAACTTATTACCTTTGTCTGATCAAATACTCATTCATTTCTATGTATTCATAGACCAAGCTCTGGAAGTCCTGACTTTGTGGTCCATTCTATCTATTGTACCAATAAGCTTCAGCCATGCATCAGTGCCTTAAACTGAAATCCACTGACCTACTTTCGCATTTCACGCAAGGTTTTCCTAGCGTTTTTTCTATGCACTGTATGCAACTGTAAAAATGCAAGCTCCATGTGAACAGAATGTACCTTTCTTTTAATGGATGGAAAAGGCAAAGAATGCCAGCTGTCGTGTTACATAACAAAATGAACTTAATGCACCAACTGCATATATTATCAAACCTGCATACAGTATGAGGCAAGCAAAATGTTTACATTTATTTTTCTCTGGACTCGAAGTCTTTTCTTCTTTGTAACATTTTGATTGGTTGAAGCTACAGGTACGTAGGCTGCTTGGTGAGCTGCAGGGCACACAGATACGGGCAGATTGGTTTTATGAAAATTTAAACTACCATTCTTTTATTGTGGGACACTGTAGGATTTAAGGAGACCAACTGTTACACAGAATTACAGAGGACAAAGCATGGACAAGACTGCTGCTTCCAGCTTACAATGTCAAATGTCACACGATATCAAGCAACATAAAACACAGTTCTCATTTACAGGACCTCGACTGTCGAGCTCAGTCCTGCAGAACAAAGAGACTCAAAGGGTGAGTCTTAAAGATATCAAAAGGAAAAACATACCAAGCTAATAGGAGTCAGATCAGCAAGGTGTACTCCAGCCTCCAATGTTATAAATAGGGGGTCCTCAATTTTTTATTTTTGATAAGTACACATTATACCCAAGACAATAAGCAGACCAGCTGGGCGTCGATCAAATAATTCCATTAAAATATGCAAAGTCATCAGACTTTTGCTTCCCTATTGTTTACACATAGCTGCCTGATATAGCATTGAGTGGAGAAACCTGACAATCAACAGGTTTCACTATGTTTCAATGAAGCACTTTGCTTGGATCATTTTAAACGAGTGATTCATTACAGTATTTTGTGTGCTCCTCAGAAGAACCCTAGTTACTGTATACCTTCTTCATACCTGATGAAGGGTTAAGCGATGGCAGATACAGCAAAGGAGTAACCCAGGTGCAACTGCTGCATGATCACTGAAATGAAATCTCATGCTCTCACAGCAAGGGGCGGCTGCTTTGATATCAAGCACGGCTATTTAGAAAACTGCATATTTAATCCACTTTTTTGCCTTTCATGTGAATAAAGCAAAAGGAAAGCAACCATACTGTACATCCATCAATCATCTGTCTGCTAAACTGCTGGACCATAATTATTCTAGAAACACATTGATGAGCCACTAATTTGCTTTGACACGAGGGTCAATGCATAGTTAAGGAAGCAGAAGCACTATCATTTGAAAACCAGAAAGAGTAAAAAAACAGAACAAAAAAAACCTCTCATCAGGCTTCATACTTGGGTTGGGATGACAGACCAATCGATACTCACACATACTATATTAACACTAGAACTTACCATACCCCAAACCAACATGCTTGTTTAAACCAACCAGTGTAAATGTCAAGTTTCAGAGCATTCCATATGGCAAGACACTGATCCTCATACTTTCAGAGGATGCAGAGTTGGAGAAAATGTAACACGCACTCCATGGATGTTCTGAAACATTTGACACAGCCTCAAATTCTCATTCTCTAACCCCCTCCCCTTTTTGCTTGTCATATTTCTAAATCAGTTCTTTTGTATTTATATCAGTTGTTGTTGACTGTGATGTAATACTTTATTTTTATATTGAAGAGATAGACACACATATTCTTGAAGAACGTTAGTAACTTACATCCCCCACCATGGCAGTAAATACAGAAGTAAAGCACACTGACCTATATCCAATGTATCGGACATACCTATGGACAGACAGATACCATATACCCCCAGATGCTGGTGCCCTTATAACTTGTGATAAAAATGTGCCAAACCAGTTTCATCTCATGGATAAGTGGATCTCGAGATCCAGTATGCAGTGTGTGTCAAGCTCTCTGTGGACTGTAGCTTGCTTGACGGTTTCAGACAGACTGAGACGTCACACTATTTGCTTTCTAAAACCTTAAACCCAAGCTGGGTATGAAGGGAGTGAACTGACTGGAGATCCAGACACAGAGAGACATGTCACGTCACCTCGGGCAGTGCAAGGGCTCTGGGAATGCTTAGAGAGGAAATGTATAGAGCATTCTTCATATTTCTTCCCTCTCCAGCTGCTGGCTCTGTATCTTACATTTTATTTTACTGTGGCTCCCACGCTTCTACTTCCTCAACGGCTGTGTGTGTCAGGCTGACCGAGCCAGTTTAATCACTGATGGAATCCATTAATGAACCTACAGTACTACTATACAATAAAAAGGACATCTGAAGCCCACTGGCTAAACGAATAATAGAAAACAATGCAAGTAACAAGAGAGGGAAAGCAAATTGAGTTTTTGTCAGCCTCCCACAACACAATGGGGAATCTCCAATGACTTGAGTGCAGAGCTCATTTGAGCTGGTGTCCAAGTCCTGAAATCTTACTGGGAACATGTGAAAAGAAAGATTAAGACATTCAAAGGAGTGTACTGGAAAATAGAACACTGGTCCCAAATGTGAGAAACCCCCCCCCATGAAACTACTTCAACACTCATTTTTCACTTTAAAAAATGTATATATATTTTATATATTATATATACATACATACATTATATATATATATATATATATATATATATATATATATATACATATATATACACACACACACACACACACACACACACACACACACACACACATATATATATACACAAATACATATATATACAGTACTGTGCAAAAGTTTTAGGCAGGTGTGAAAAAATGCTGTAAAGTAAGAATGCTTTCAAAAATAGACATGTTAATAGATTATATTTATCAATTAACTAAATGCAAAGTGAGTGAACAGAAGAAAAATCTAAATCAAATCCATATTTGGTGTGACCACCCTTTTGCCTTCAAAACAGCATCAATTCTTCTAGGTACACTTGCACAAAGCCAGGGATTTTGTAGGCATATAGGTCAGGTGTATGATTAAACAATTATACCAAACAGGTGCTAATGATCATCAATTCAATATGTAGGTTGAAACACAATCATTAACTGAAACAGAAACAGCTGTGTAGGAGGAATAAAACTGGGTGAGGAACAGCCAAACTCAGCTAACAAGGTGAGGTTGCTGAAGACAGTTTACTGTCAAAAGTCATACACCATGGCAAGACTGAGCACAGCAACAAGACACAAGGTAGTTATACTGCATCAGCAAGGTCTCTCCCAGGCAGAAATTTCAAGGCAGACAGGGGTTTCCAGATGTGCTGTCCAAGCTCTTTTGAAGAAGCACAAAGAAACGGGCAACGTTGAGGACCGTAGACGCAGTGGTCAGCCAAGGAAACTTACTGCAGCAGATGAGACACATCATGCTTACTTCCCTTCGCAATCGGAAGATGTCCAGCAGTGCCATCAGCTCAGAATTGGCAGAAAACAGTGGGACCCTGGTACACCCATCTACTGTCCGGAGAAGTCTGGTCAGAAGTGGCCTTCATGGAAGACTTGCGGCCAAAAAGCCATACCTCCGACGTGGAAACAAGGCCAAGCGACTCAACTATGCACGAAAACACAGGAACTGTGGTGCAGAAAAATGGCAGCAGGTGCTCTGGACTGATGAGTCAAAATTTGAAATATTTGGCTGTAGCAGAAGGCAGTTTGTTTGCCGAAGGGCTGGAGAGCGGTACACAAATGAGTGTCTGCAGGCAACAGTGAAGCATGTATTTCTGCAAATGGAGTTGGGGATTTGGTCAGAATTAATGGTCTCCTCAATGCTGAGAAGTACAGGCAGATACTTATCCATCATGCAATACCATCAGGGAGGCATCTGATTGGCCCCAAATTTATTCTGCAGCATGACAACAACCCCAAACATACAGCGAAAGTCATTAAGAACCAACTTCAGCGTAAAGAAGAACAAGGAGTCCTGGAAGTGATGGTATGGCCCCCACAGAGCCCTGATCTCAACATCATCGAGTCTGTCTGGGATTACATGAAGAGAGAGAAGCAACTGAGGCTGCCTAAATCCACAGAAGAACTGTGGTTAGTTCTCCAAGATGTTTGGGCCAACCTACCTGCCGAGTTCCTTCAAAAACTGTGTGCAAGTGTACCTAGAAGAATTGATGCTGTTTTGAAGGCAAAGGGTGGTCACACCAAATATTGATTTGATGTGGATTTTTCTTCTGTTCACTCACTTTGCATTTTGTTAATTGATAAATATAAACTATTAACATGTCTATTTTTGAAAGCATTCTTACTTTACAGCATTTTTTCACACCTGCCTAAAACTTTTGCACAGTACTGTATATTTTGTTGAATGATCAAAAGGGAATCCTATAATATGGGTGTTCCTTGACAACATAGTTTACAGTAAACATTTACCTTTGCTGCATCATTGTGAGACATTAGAAACATGTGACCTTTTGCCAACATGCAGGACATTGAAATGCTTATAATAAAATCAAGTATAACAGTTAGGGTTTGTATAATAACAGGTTTTCTTTGTTCTATGATTTATAATTTGACAATATGTCATGTGTAGGGCATCTCTTACAAGGCATTCATTTATATAAAAAGCAACTCACCCAATGTATTAACTTATATACTGCACTGCACCACGCTGTATAGGTAAGGTCATTTTCCCTCCACCAGTGTTTTGCAAGAAATGTCTTACTAATAAATATAATATAGACCACTGTACAAGTGCCCTGCTAGCAAATGGTTATTCATGTCTAATTTTGTTAAAAGCCAAACCCAAGCACACACACTCTGTCTTCCATATGTCACACTCTCTCATTCATCCACACACTGCAGTCAAAGTCCAGCATCAGCAGTGGCAAAGATGAGATGGGTTACCAGCCAGGAGCTAGTCAGAGAGCAGGCACTGTGATAACAATGCATTTCAACAGCCCTACATTAAGGCATCCCATCTGGTATCTTATTTCTGCGGTTTCAGATGAAGGGGGGCTACATAGTTAGTCACCTTTCCAGCGTGACAAAGCAACACACCTTTGAGATCAGAATCCTTTCTACTGAGAGAATGCAATGCCGGAATAATCAGTTTTGAAAATGCTAGTCTCTGCCGGCAGAGATGTGTTGTCGCCGCTATATGGCTTTAGTAGTTATTTGAACAATTCACTGCAGTATAAGGGTAGGGGGTAAAACATTACCACCAGTTGCTTCCAAAATCTAAATCAGCACACCTATATTTGAAGGGTCACTGCCTAATACAATTTGAAAGAAATTCATTTCAGCTATTTGGATCAATTGTGTATCAACCAACAAGATGGTTTCCAGACAACCATACTGGATAGGAGGTCAGACTTCATATCACCCATCAATTTTCCCCATTGGAGGTTGTTATACCTTCCAAGTTTCAAGTCCAATGCATTGTCCGACAGATTCAGCGACAGCCAATACAATAAGCAAGGACTGCTTCTCGGACTGCTCCCCTGGAAACCTGTCTTGTATTGGCTGTTGCTTTCCAATTTCTGGCTCTGCTATTTCTATGCAGCTGAGTGTTGCAACTGGGTACTTGCAACTGGGTACTGACTGGACCACATCAGGTATGTTCATATTATAATTCTTTACTATACTGTATATCAATGCCATTTAAAATATTTTGCAAGCTTATTTAGACAACCATAGCTGTCTATGCTATCACTGTTGGTGATAAAACTATACTTGGTATGCTGTTTTAATATGTGAATCTTACTCCCAATGCAGCCCCTATTGTAAATACATTAAGAAAATGTAAATATTTGATATTTAGTACTCATTGCTCGTTTATACCTTTCAGTATGATGCGTGTTCATTTTTCACTGTGCCAGCGTAGTCCTTGGCTAGTCACAGAAGTTCCTTATATGAACTTCAGCTCAATAACTGAGCAGTTGTAAAATGTTCAGCTATTTTCCAGTCTAAATAAGGGAAAAAATGTTGATTTTATTTATGCTGTTATTATGCATGCTGGCACTGATTAAGTATTCTTGTTGTATACAATAACCCTGCTGTCCAATGTTTCCAGCTACCACTGCCATTCACCAGATCAGCATAACTTCCTTTTACTTACATAGAAGCGCAGATTCCATTCTCTGAGACAATGTGAAATTAAGCAAGGAGGCAGTCGTACTGGTAAAATACTGACATCAACAGTGAAATGGTAAGTTAACTCAGATACATTAAAAGAAAAAGGACTGCTACAGCATTGTATCGGTTTCAGAAGTGAAAGTGAAAAATCACCATTGTTTTCCTTTACAACAACAAGTGATCATAGTTTATGCCAAAAAAAAAGTAATCAGTTATTCCATGCAGAGTAAAACTACATATTGTACTGACAACAGCACTACATTCTGATAACAAAAAAAATGTATTCAAATGAAATAGTAAGATTGTACAATGAGAAACATTTCACTAATCAGAACCTCAGAGATTTAAACATTGAGAAATACTACACATAGGCCTATATAATACAGCACGCTAAGGAGATGCGAGACGAACAAAGACAGAAATACAAGGTTTAACCCTCCGAGTCTATTAAGATAAACAGCCAGCTGAACAGCAACACACTTCCAGCTGCTAGCAGTTCTACAGTCATGGTGATGTCACACTTCGAGCTGGTTGTCTAGTTAAACGAACTAAAACACTGCTATATCTAAATGACCACGCCTGTCAATCCCTTACCCACCCACCCCCCCAAAATCCCATGTGGGTTTCAAAAGTTGCTATTAGGAGAAACGGCACCTTACTAAGTACTATATAAAACAGCACCAACCTTCATGTTACAAGCACTGAACCTTCATTGATCGTTGGTCTCTATACTGTAAAATTCGGAAGGAATTCTTAATAAATGAATCTTTCTGTAACCATGTTCAGCATTTTATAATGCTCCCCGTTATCTATATTTAGTTCCAGTTCCCAGCTCTTGCTGTTCACCTGCTCACAATGACTCCACAATTTTAGCTGGCAAGCTCAAATACACTTTACAGCATGGAACCTAGCAGTGTGGAGTAGTGGTTAGGGCTCTGGACTCTTGACCGGAGGGTCGTGGGTTCAATCCCAGGTGGGGGGACACTGCTGCTGTACCGTTGAGCAAGGTACTTTACCTAGATTGCTCCAGTAAAAACCCAACTGTATAAATGGGCAATTGTATGTAAAAAATAATGTGTTATCTTGTAGCAATTATAAGTCACCCTGGATAAGGGCGTCTGCTAAGAAATAAATAATAATAATAATAATAATAATAATAATAATAATAACAATAACAACAACAACAACAACAACAACAACAACAACAATAATAATAATAATAATAATAAAAGGATTGTTAAAGTTTCTACCCATTCTTCCAGAAACGTCTCATTGCTCTTCATTGTGAAGTAGAAGTAATCTACTATGAATTTACAACATAGGCAACGCATTAAAGGAGGCCACAAAACATAGGGGAGGGGGGGGGGGGGGGAAGACACTTGTTATAAATTATTTGACTGTTCTTATCAAAAGGCAGTACTGTACCCACCTACCCATATCGTAAGAAAAAACCCACTTCCTCAATGTAATAAATTTGAACAAATATTTTACAACGGCACTGCCAAGCACACATAACAACGAGAGGCAACACTGGCAGCCAGCCACTTCTAATTTGAAACGCAATGGAGTCTTCAATATTCAATATTCCAATTCTGCCTACACAATGCAGGCTCAGGGGCAGTGAATTACAGCTATTGATACTGTTTGTACTTACCATCTCATTCATGTAGACTGTGCATTTTTGTTCTGTAAATATCTGAGGGATAGTATATTATCAGTTGCTGTTGGCAAGCCGGTACTCAGCAGTTCCTTGCAATGCCGAGGTGGCAATTTGTGCAACTAGCCTACATGCCATAAAATCTTAGCGAACTGCCAGACTAATATTGTAGCCTGCTGCCAATTATAAAAACATGCTAAAAGAATGTAGGTTTCTAGTATAGAAAAATATTATCGTATTATAACTGTTATGTATATACAGGAAGCATAATTCATGTTCTTTCACACCATGTATGAACATTTTATAAAGATTAATAATTTAAAAAATGATTTGCTATTTGTGACACAAATAACAAATTGTGACACACATTGGGAGAGTCTGTGGACATAATAGAATAAGCTTGGGCCGCACACAATTCATAGTAACAGCAGACTTGCTTAATTAATGATAGCATTGTAGACATCCATCAAGCCATGGCGGAAATGAAAGCATTTGATTGCTTTACTTTTTAGGCCGTAACATCACCTGTGGCTATGCTAACTTGTAAATTAAATCCAGTATCTTCAGTTGGGCCATGGCATATTCCCTATCGACTGCAATTTAGAGTGTCAAATATTTGAGTAGGAGTGAAAATTGCTGGGTAGGGCAAGCAAACTGATAAAAAAAATAGGATAAATGAATAAATAAATATACATTTGCTCTTTTAATAAATGTATAGTGCATTTCCGGCATGACCCACTTGTTGGTAACAGTGCTTTCAGTATTATGTACACCCTCATTTCAATAATGCTTAGCAAAAACTATGAAGAGTCGTCCAAAGGAACAACCCTATTCCCATGGCGATTTTGATTCATATTCCACCCACAGCAGAATTTACACGCTTTCCTGGCACCTGGCCAACATGCCCCAGCGCAGCCGTTTTAGACTTGCGCTTTCATCATTTCAGGCAATGGTTCAAAACACTTACATACACACAATTACCACTACAGTAATTGGTGGGTGAGAACTACCAGTGACTGACCATTTCCTTGGCCACTGTTTTTACACAGCACATACCGTAATTACATTCACTTAATGCCAACTTCAGCCACTAATTATTTTAAATATATATCCTACCATTACAGCAAAAACAAAATCTGTTTTTCTTTACTTCTGACAACCTGGATCAGTGAATTAGCACAACACTTGTCATGAGCCTCTGAAGGACCAGCTGTTAGTTTAGTGGTCTCTCAAGGGTCATGTCATTTATGGAAGCTCCATTAGGGTTCTATATTAAAGGAGAATTTGAGTGTATGTTCTTGAGAGGCAACCATATGGAGAAACTAGCAAAGTGGCACTACACTCAATTTATTTTATAAAGATTGGTAAACTCCAAACACATTGATTGTCCACATGGTTGCAAGCTGTCAGTACACTATTAAATAAATACATAAAAAACGGTACGGCAGTACAGGGTCAGGGCCAACCGAATACTTACAGGAGACAGAAATTCGTTTTTGGCTTTATTTTTTTTATACTACTGTATATGTCGCTACACAATATTGTCTTGTATTTAAAAAAGATTTTTACTTAATGAAACCAGCACGTCTATAAAAAATTAAAATCACATACAACTGTTTATTTTAATAACAGTAAAAACAATACTAAAAAAAACACTGGAGCATAAAACAATTCATAAATAACACTTTAGTATTCAAAAGCAAAACAAAAAATGTGTAAACTTCACAAAAAACAAACTTCAACATTAAAAAATGCATGTGAATATAGAGTAATATAATAGGCACAAGAACTATTATTGAAACACAGAAAGGCGATTGTGTCATACTCTACCATTTTCCATCAGAAAACAAAATTCAAAACAGATAAGCTTTAGTCTAGCAACCTGCAAGAAAAGTCTTTGGGTAGCTCGCTAAACGAGTCTCCAAATAAGGAAAATAAAAGCTATGACAATCAATAATCAATGAATGGATTCATTGTTGAATGTCTACAGAAGAGTTTCATGAATAAATCGAACTTTAGTTTATCCACCAAAAAAGTTAATCCGTTTACGCATAACCAAAAGCAGTGCAAATCTTACTGTAGTACACCAAATGGTTCTTGTACAAGTTCCTTTTTCAAACCTAGAATTGCAGCTCGTTTAGAGATGTAAATGAATGGTGTTCTTTCTGAAAGACCAAGGTCCAAGCAGGAAATCCATAACCAATGCTTCTCCCGACCCCATAAACCTGTCAAAAAGTGACTTGCACAGCAATTTCAAACATCCCTTTCTTCCTTTGTCATGCAACACAGAATCCAGTGTCAACTTCCTGCCATTCTAAGTACTAATGGAATATGAACAGTCTCTGTGTTGAAGCCTACTCACAGATGTCATCAAGCCCAAATACATTTCAATTTAACAGCTCAATTAAACCATCTAATTCGGAGACGAGGAATCATTGTCACAGTCACACAACAAATAGCAGGCTTGTCAATATTATGAGCTGGTAGAGCAGCCAACACTTGTGTCTACAACTACACCAGTTTTTAAACATGTACCTACAGAAATAGTGTGTTGACATTTCCAAAAATGAATTGACATTGATTTAGGCTTCCGTCACCTCAAGGGTAGGCTCCGAGATCTACCAGTTGGGTACTGCTGGTAATTTCAAGAAGTCCATCAAAACAAAGCTATGGTTCTAGGGAATTTAGTTCTTGAGCATTTTCACTTTGAAACTCCTATGCAAACTCTAGAGTATTACAAATGCTCACAAAACCCAAGCTTAAACATGAATATTTAAACCTCAGTCTCAAATATCAAACACATCACTCTACAGCTTGACATCACTGAACATATTAATAAAATAAACCAATTTTAAAAACGATTGCTGGGGGGCCAAGAAACATGAAGCAATGTAAAAAGTCTGAAATGTGCATTTTAGGTTTCTTTGAACACTGCCACTCATATTTCCATTTACAAAGACCAACAGTATACATCTTAAGCAGGTTAATCAGAGGACCTGTTGAACCCTTCAGGAGAAAGTAATTTAAAATGGGTCTTTACTTCCATCCACCTTAACCAATCATACCAATAGATTACTTTCAATCATTCCTAACGGTCTAAAAGGGTTAGCCTTTGACCCAGGTCATTCATTCCAGATATCCTGAGAGATGCAGTCTGTGTCTGGCTCTGTAAATTACAGTACCATTGCCATAGCTCTTCAGGAGACCAACCCAAACTCCACAGGGCATTCGACAACTTCTGAACTACAACCGCCCCCCATCATCCTTTACAGAAATACTTAACTTTGCACAGTAAACAGAGTACCGACTGTGCATTGCAGTGTATATTACTTCATTGTGCAATTACAGTACTTTTAAATACTGCATTATAGTTGTGACAGTGAAGGATTATTTGCAAGGAAATGGCCCGTTAATGCATACGGTTTGTTTATACGTTACTGGCGTTTTGTCATTTGTTCCTAAGTCCTAGTGTAAGCAATTACACAACACAAATTAAACCCATAGTACTCAAGGGGTGTGGCACACGGCGAAGACAAGCAACAATACGAGTATATTAGTAATTTCACCTTACGTTTGAAAAGGATTCTTACTAACATAATCCGAAAACAATATCTGATCAAAGTCTATTCTGTGGTTAACGATCGTCGTCATATCTGCATTAAAATGTGTTACTGCCTGGGTAATTGCAACAGTATTTCCGCTAATCGGACAAAATCAAAGTGTTACCACGTTTCCTAACTGTTACATAAATAGATACCTGGGCAACAAAAGACAGAGGAGCGTGATGGAAGAAAAGGACGTCTCAATACTGAAACAAGGTATCGGAGCCTCAAAGTTCTGGGCAACTGTATAGGGTAAATGTTTGAGACAGTATTTAAAAATAAATAAATAAAAATAGTTAAAACTGTCAGTACACATCACTGAGAACATGACCCACGTTACAAAACGTAAAGCATTAAATGTGTTGTTCTTCAAAAGCTAAGACACTTTACACTTTCAAGACCCTATAGCACACACATTTGACAAATTAAATACATAAATAAAAATGACAGTTTACTTAAGAATATAATTAAAACAACTGCGTGCAGCGCAGTTCTAGATGAATAATAAAACGTCGATGTATAGACTCTATAAATGACTTAACTATACAGTAGCTTTTCATCGGTCATAGAAACAAAATTCCCACGACGCAGGGGGTGTCAAAATATGAACTGCTGCAAACCCCCCTTTTGTTTTATAAATTATAAAGTGGTCACTTTTACAAACTGATTGAACTCAGTCAGTGCCATGCCGAACCTTTACTTCTCAGAGAACACAAAGTTTATTCCAAACATCATCAGCCAACATATATCATATGACCTTAGGGTACCGATATCCCGTATGTTGAGGAAGATCCATTAAAATATGGCGGCTCAAATCCATTCTCTCATATGTTTATCTGGGGATGTTCAACTTATACAAATACCAGGATACCAGGACACACCACAATTAATGAGACAAACACACAAAAGAACGAAAAAATGATTCTAATTTGCCAGTGAAGTTTCACTTCTGTGATCTACTGCGTTAGCCTTAAAACACAAAGGATTAAGCAAGCTCCCTTATCTCGTATTAAATCGCATGTGTTTCTAATTACTTGCGGTCTAATACTCCCATTTGGGACTTTTTGCAGTACATTACCACTTGTCAGTTTCATTCATATATAAATTACTCAATAGGCAAAATCACTTTGTAAATTACATTTGGGAATAATTTAGCAGTGAAAGCACTTTTTTAAACATAATAGAGATTTAAAAAAATAGTAATGATAGCAACAAAAACACACACACGACCCTTACCTTCGAAACAGGACACTTTTTAAATAACCAATACAAAATACTGATATGACACTCAAAGATTCATGGCATCCTTCCTCCTGTTCCATTCATCCAATTGCAATATTATTACTTTCTGGTGTGCCTCATGCACGTTGCAAGATTTGGAATGCATCAAGTCAAATTCCACAAATGCCTGCGACAAACTGAACGGAGATACACCCATGCATCAGGTAAGGAAACCGGGAAAACGCATGAAATCTTACCTGTGAAAAAAGCTAGTGTTGCATTGCAATCTGGCAGATCTGGGATGTGCAGCAAGTCCCTGCCTCTCTAATAGCTAACCCCTCCCAGAGAGAGAGAGAGAGAGTGCGAGAGCGAGAGCGAGAGCGAGACCGAGGGAGATTCCTGCACTGGGAAAGAGGAAACTCGTCATCATCCTGGGACACAGATCCTTTGCTTTTACAGAAAGAACATACTGGAGGACTGAATCAGATATAAAAAATACATACTCTGTCGTTTTATTATTATTATTACAGTTAATTTTCAGTGTTTGTTCCTCGCAAGTATGCAAATACTAGTACCCTCGTTAGGTAAAATGTTATCCGTTCACGGTGTCTGTATATATATATATATATATATATATATATATATATTTTTTTTTTTTTTGCTTATACGACTGTATAATTACACTGCAGTCGCCAACCACCCTGGGAAACCACATACTGTATAAACATACTTGTTTGTTGCTACTACGACTACTATTATTATTATTATTATTATTATTATTATTATTATTATTATTATATATTCAGTGTTTAGAAAAGTGCTTTTTTCTTCACTTTTTGTCAGTATATTTTAGTGGTAGGCCTACAGTGATATAAACCAAAAAATAAACTGAACTTTTGATGGTTAACTGCCAATTGGTATATAGCCAAGAGGACAAGGTGTTTCAATTGTTTCCCACTGATTACTTCATATAATTCCTAAATAGAAACAGGTTACAAACTTCAGCAAATTCTGATCTCCAGGATGGCACATGGAGTACTGTAGGTGTGTTTAAGGCTGTTCCTTGTGATGACTGTTAAAGTAAAATTAGCTGTTTTCTGTGATGTGGACAAATGAGCCAGATTTGCACACAGGCTGCCACAAGAGGCACGTGAATTAACCCGTTGGGCCACCTTTCTGTTGCCCAACAAAGTCACTAAGGGGGCAGAAACAGTGACTGCGAGATCAATTGCTGTTGATGTAAGGTTTCATATAATGAGATTATTTGCAAACCTCATTTTATAAGATATAATCACTGACTTAACAACTTGTAGTTTAAGTAAATATGATCATGGAGTAAAAGCTTGTCAGCATCCTTGATTAAAGTGTTTACAAGTCGGGTGCAAACTAAAGCAGATTAAATGAAGATCAAGTTGCCTTGATTAGAACTCTTCTTTAACGCTTAGTGGCCTGTTTAACTGGTCTGGGAGATTTATGCAATATATACCACATTGCTGCCTGTGTATTCGGGCAGTGACGTCTTTGTTCGTCTTTTCTCGGCCGCCAGTCACATTGCTGTTTGTGTACTCGGGTAGTCACGTCTTTTGTTGGCGATTTTATTACACACATCACTATACTGTGCTCAAATTTAAGACACACACTTTTTTTGAGAAGCAAAAAATGATTCAAAAAGTGCGTAACAGGAGCTCTCGTTTTTGCCTTTCTATTCAATATGAAAAACATTTGTTGGCATTTTGGGTTAGGTTCATAACATTAAATGGTTCCTAATTAGCTCAAGAGATATGGAAGATGGCGGGCTGTTTAGAATACAGATCTTTGCTGCCCGTCAAAAGACAAAACAGTTCTTTAAAACTTATCTGTTATGCATTTCCATTTGCTATTTTACTGCAGTCTAAACTGTGCAGTTTTGAAAGAAACACAGTTACAATACACACATATTTTTATTTTAAAAATTATATTTGATACTGTCCTGTTTGGAAGCCTCACTTTCAGGTTGACTTACACATCCTTGGTCAGCAGGATAGTGAAATTAACCACAGACCTTCTTTTCTGTCATGAACTAACCAGATGCTTCCTGTATGACTAACAAGCTTTGACCCCAAAGACACTGCTGAGGTTAAGCTCAGAAGCAAAACCGTACCAGTCCTGAAAAGTAGGGCAAGCAAACAGCAAACTTCCTTTAACCTAATGTAGAACCAGATAATACTTGTACATGAAAATGCATGTTTGCTGGTACAGTACAAAGTTATGTATGTGTGAGTCATTTATAAAGTATATTGACTTTGATACACAATAAAAGATTAATTGTAACTTGAAGTGCAGTGAATGAAGGTGGTGATCTTTTGCCTTGATCTTTACAGTAAAACCACAGATGTTCTGGGAAGGTTCATTACCTGTGTTAAAACAAAGTTTATCACAAGATCAGTGTATTTAAGTGTGAACTCCAGAGCTGCAATTTTAAAAGCAAGCTTGCAAAACATTGTTTTGTACAGTGTGCGCTATATTGAAGTGATATCTCAAGATCTGCACAGGGATAACACAGGTCAGGATGGCTCTTAGTGTTGTGAAGTCACTCATAATGAATCAAGTAAACACTTAATGATTAACACGCATGGCTGCTGTAAAAACATTCTGAATTGTGAGATTTGCCCAAGGGGTATTTCTTTTTACCCTTTCTTTGGTTTTGCATAAATTATCATCCATTATCACTGTGTCGCAAGAGATAAAATGAAACTGTAACACGGTGACACATTGAGGGATATTAGAATTAGGTGCAAATAGGTGGTGGATTTATATGTATAATATGACAGGGACTAGATAAGAACTGGCAAACAAGGACAATATGCAAAAGAGTTTTATTTACAATGACAGTGTACCACACACTGCCCAGTGCATATGCAAGATGTGGCACCATTTTAGAAAATAGTGAAAAATAACCCTACATGGCTTTAAAATGGCGTTTTCGATATACAATAGATTACTATCTAAACATTTTTGGCACCAGCATCTTTCATTTGCGCCGTGGGAGCTACCTTTGACAGACAAAAGGGATTGTATGTAAACCAAGAAGAGTAACTGCATTCCCATACAAAACTGTGCATTCCCAAGTATAACCCTACTAACATATTTGGCAGATTAATATTAATTTAAGTACATTTAACTACAAAAGCAACTTAAATATATTCTTCCCCCTCCCTAATCTTTTTATGGTGTTTCAATTATACTATGTATCATGACACAAGTGGGGCGACAGAGTTGAAAGGTCACAATACAACATGAGTTCTGAAGTTTCACAGGAAGCAAAAAAAAAATGGCACACAACAGTTAAATTGAGTAATAGAAGAGAATGACTGGAAAAAATTGAAATATTAAGGAAACAGAACTTGGAACCATTTAAATTTGCTACTATTCTTGTTGCAGGTTATTTGTTAGAAATTACGGTGTCAAGTCAAATTCAGGCAGAGAACAGGTGAGACTCTTAAAACATGAATGAAATCCACAGAATAAGAAGGGGAGAGAGAGCAGGTTCAAACCAGCAGCAGGTTGTAATCGAGTGCTCTACTTGTATGCTCTGCGAGAGCTGGCTTCTCTGAAAGACCACATTTCAATGTGTGTGTTTACGATATACAGTAATGTGATGCTACTCTGATCCAAAATTAGATCGTGCTAAGACGTTCAGTAATTTAATTCTGGATCTGCACCCACACAGTGGGCAAGAAGAATATTTTTTTACAGAACTTGCTGATAGGCGAGCATGTCCCTCACGTCTTTGTGAGCAAATAGCAGATTTTTTAACTTAGTTTTATATCTGGTAACCAGACGCAGTTTATTTAATTTGTGTCTGACCTGCTGTGAGTAGAGAAGTAGGAAGAATATATCTGATAAGCACGATGCAAGAAAATATAAATATACTACAAGACTTATAAACAAAATACTTAATGAAGATTTATTATGGTTTAAACACACATTTATTGAAAGACCCCAGTGCGGGAATGTTCAATGCTTGATTGAAACATTGGAACAGTAACCACAGACGTTGTTTGAATATGAATGACCATGAAAGATTACACTCTTATCAAAATAATGTTTTCAATGGACTGTGATTTATTATAGAAGCTCAGGATAGTCTTTATTAAAGTTGATGGTTGTAAACCATTGTAAAGTGTAACCGAGTAAAAGTGAAAGTGTGGTAAAGCATAGTACCTGTGCAGTATATTGCTGAATACTATGGTAAAATCCATTGCCATAGTAAAGCAAGCTACATACATAACATGAATGGGAGTAAACTCTAAAAGTGTGATTACATTACAGTACTGGATTTGTAGTCAGCATCTCTGAATTTATTTTTTAAAAAAGGGTCGAAACAGGACAAAGCCTACAGTAGTAATTCTTTTGTGATGAAAGAAAGATGGATTAGTGGAAGAGCTAATATGAGCATCGAATTACCACTTAAGGTCAAAGGTGAAATCCAAATTGCTGGCAGACGAATTCAGGAAAAGTTCTATGATGCCATATTGACACTTAGGAAACAATAGCTCACTAATGGAGCGTCTGAGCTTGCTTGTTTTCCCAGACAGTTTAAGTTACATAGTATTACAGTTTCAACGGTGTACTGATATAATCATGCTAGAATCCAAAGAATAGCTCATTTTATCTTCTACCGTGAAAATGCAGGCCAGTTTACATATTTGTGCCGTGCAAAAGAACCTTTAACGTGTCACATCTGATCATTCACGTGTTGTGGCAGAAGCAGGGAGTGGCTGTGATTGGCTTTGAGGAAATGTGCAGCTGTTCCATTCACTTCTCATTCCAGCAGGTGTCACTATTGGGCACTGATGTTAAATTGCAATGTATAATACAGTACATCCTTTTTGAATAGATACCTTTGCCTAATGCTACAGGCCACCTTAGAATGTAAATACCTCTCTGCATTTAAATAATGATGTACATTATATACCATGACCCCCACATAGTCCCTGAATGGAACTTTACTTTTCATTGCTGATTCTGTGATTTCTTTTATTCTTAATTATCAGTGTTTCCTCATGAGAAAGAGCTGGTTTGATGGAATTTTACTAATTGAGCAATGTCTGCTTATAGGATTATATTTAAATAGAGAGATGCAATGTTTTGTCCATGAAATTGTGCATTGATTTTTAGTGATGACTGTGGAGTTAACAAATAATAATATCCTTTAATATGCAAATTGAGCTGTGGGGTGTATCTATACTTAAGGAATGTTGTTGTTTCTATGGAAGATGCTCCAGGGTCATAATACAAACAGGCAGGCTGCTATCATTACACTGCAGCACATGAAATGCAGTAAAGAACTGGGAATTCATTTTCTGCATAAACTAAAAGCACAAAAAATGGTGATAATGTTAGATGGAGATTTTGCCTCCTGAATTTCATACTATGTACTCATTGAGAGCTTTTGTTTTTCACATACTATTTGAAAAATGAATAATGTCAAGATAAACAAAGAAAGACCCATGATGTATTTTCAATTCATTCAATACCCAGGGCATTGAAATTGATTTGTTTTTATATAGTTTGGGGTATATGATCCAAACAGTGGCAGAAGTAAATACTGCCTTCCTAAAACTATTGTGGACCTCATTCAGACTTGTTGACACGACCAACAGGATTAATATAAAGGGTGATGGGATTTAAGGATCACACTTTAAATAATAAAATCCTGACTAATAACTGAGTTTAGATTAGCAAATACATACAGTACAGACTGCAGTGTCCCACGTGTACAACAAGGATTTCAAAAAACATTTGAATGCATGAAGAGAAATGAACTGAGATTAAGTTAATCACAGTCTGAGCTGTAGTGGTGTTACCTGTAGCACTAATAACAGCAATACAACTCCTTCAGTTATAAGTGAATTGTCAATGTGGGATTAATCAATTACAGCATGTAAGAATTTATATTTCTCTACTTCCACAAGACATACTGTACGTGTAAAAAAGGGGTAACCCAAACTGTATATACAATAACATGTTTGCAGCAAAATACCTAGTATACGAAGTATGGTATGTCAGTAACTCATTCTTACACTAGGATTACATTAGTTGTGTTAAAGGGTACCAACATAACAAAACTATCAACTACTGTGATGGTTTTTGCCATTGTATGCAGTGTTAGCATTAAATAATTGCACCTATGTACCATAGGTTTTGTTATGTGATACTTTTTGAAGGCTGCTATAAGGATAGCGCGACATAATTAAATTCGGTTAGATAGTAATGGCGATCATTCTCCACAAGAGGGCACTGCTGTCTGTTTTTTTTAAAGCTCACACAAATTCCCATTCTCAGTCATTTCCACAGAATTACATATAGCATAGCCAAAGTACAGTTAAACAGATTCTAAATCGAATTGCTATATCCAATATATACAGGTCAATAAGAAATGTTAAATAAAAATCTGGCAGTCGGTAGAAACTATTCATACAACAGAATGTAATAATTCAGCATTCCATTTATTTTGACATGTACTTCACACAGAACAATGAAATATTCTTAAGTAGTTTTGGACACATAATAAATATGTTTTAATACAGTTTCCCCCAATTTTTTTCATTGCTTTATATGGGGAAAATGGCATCCTCATATGAGGCTATGATGCATTTGCATCTTCCATATGTCCCCATATAAAGACTAGAAAATATATATATATATATATATATATATATATATATATATATATATATATATATATATATATATATACTGTATATCGGTCCCTATGAGGTCGCCTTGTATGAAAGAGTTAAAGAATCTGGTTATAGACCAAATATAAGTAAGCTCTAAGTAAATTACAAAAAGACTGTATTTCAAATTTCCATTCCACATAATTAAGCACAGACACTCAGGAAGATAAACTATACATTATAATGCAAAACTATGTCGTTACACTGATAAAGAGCCAACACGTTTCTGATATCCTTCCATTAAACATATATACGTACGTGTATTGTGCTTAAGTGCACTTTATGATCCATTATGGAGGTGCCAGCCTACATATCAGCCTTAACCTTATCTCAAAGAATGCCTCACATGATCTGCAGAAAAACTTGGTCGATTATAAAAATACAAAAAAAAAAAGAAAAGAAACACAGGCTGCTCCACGTTTTCATCTTGCTAATTTGTTTACATATATATACAATACACACAGGAATAGTGGGATGATTACGCACGGACGAAAGGAACACATAACTGAGTCACACAGTGAGAGCATCAATTGCCTGGGGAACCACAACCACTACTTTAATCTGGCCAGATTGCTGTATCTTTACAATGCATTTACACGAAGTAAGATGGAAAAACAAATACGCTAATTACCACTTATTATAATATCAAATACACTTTTGTTTTGCTTTCTGGTAGAGTTTACCTACAGCTTCTTATCTGGTTAACCTTTTTTTTTCAGACCCTTTTTCCTTCTCTCTCCGCATGGTCGTCTCCATGTGAACAGACTGTTAGGGAAAAGGGGAGCGTCTTGCTTTGACAGTGGAGGTGTGCTTTGAGGGGATTGGATCCTTCTTATATTGAGCAGCCTATTTAAACAGAGAGCCGCTTTTTGAGCACCACAAAGCTAAGCAAGGTTTGAATCTTGGAGTAACACCTACAAGAGCCACAGAGAGCCTTTCAGAGAAAGTGTATGATACATACAGGACTGTTTGTGGAGCAATCTTCCTAATCCTGTAATTGAAGACAACCTGAAGAGTTTCTAAAGACTTTGAAGGTAATAATATTCAAATGTGAACAGCTAATAGTTTTAATAATATATACATTTTAAATATTTCAGATTCATTTACTGTGTAGAAAAAAAAAAGTTTTAAATGCTTGCCATCTGCCAAAAGTGCTTCATATATGTCTAGTATTGGTTGTTTAATGTGAACGTGGTATTTCTAACTGTGCTGCATTTTCAGTGTAACTGTATCCTAATTTTCCTTTTCTTTATCTTGACAGGGTTTTGCATTTTACATTTCTATGTGGGTGGTGGATACAATCCGTGTGTCTGTGGAAAGAACCAGTCTGACTCTTCCCATCTCAGAATACAGTTTCAAAATCAGGGACATCATGTTTAGCATTGACAGACCATTATCTGAGAAAAACAAGAAAATGTCTTTGTGCCCCAACATCATCACCCCAGACAGAATCCCAGAATTCTGCATCCCGCCCAAGTTACCATCTCACCTGGAGCCCAAAACTCCTGAGAAGAACAAACACCCCACCAGCATCCAAATCTCCACGTCAGAAAACACTGCTAACAAAAAGGAATCCCCCTTCCATGAAATGGTCAACACGCATGTGATACAAGTTGAAAATGTGGATGAGCTGCCCTATGACTGTGGATACAGTGATGAAGAAAGCACCAACGCTGATCCCCAGTCTCAAGCTGCTCTTTCCTTGCCCCACTTACCAAAAGCTCAAACCAGCTATGGGTTTTGCACCTTACTTGAAAGCCCACATACAAGAAGGAAGGAGTCCCTTTTCCACAATGACCCAAACTCTTGTGGCATCCCCATCATGATCCCCAGAAGCAGGTCCAACACTTACTCTCGAGTTTCCTCCTCCTCATTCAGTTTGAACTCACTGACCTCCAGATTGTCTCCCAAAAACTTCAGCCTGCACAGGCAAGGCACCCTGGACAGTGACACTGCATCTTCTACAGAATCTTCTCCCTTCAGCTCCCCGCTTCTTATCAGGTCTCCTCCCAAGTCCTCTTTGTTCAAAGCAATAAGCCAAGAAAAACTCTTCTCCAGGACTGTAAAAAGAACAATGGTGGCAAGGAACAACTCCTTGTCGACTGACGAAGGCAGCTCCACAGACAACAGTCCCAACATCATGAGAAGATCATCTGAATGCTTGCTGGAGCCTATGCCTTCTGCTTATGGCTTGATGCCTCCAACCGTTTTCCCCTTGGATCTGGTGCACTACAGGGACAGAGTCATAAAAGAAAATGTAATTTCTGTGGGCAGAGAAGGTACCTTAAGACTTTCTGCTGAGTACTGCCAGGACAATCAGAGACTCCGGGTGCGCCTGGTCAGTGCTGAAGGACTATACGACTCTTCTGTGGACCCCAAAAGTATCAACTGCTGCGTCAGCATGTCCTTGGTGCCGGGGAAAATCCAAAAGCAGCGCAGCACCGTCATTAGGAAAAGCAGGAATCCCATTTTCAACGAAGACTTTTTCTTTGATGGGATTTCTGAGCATGAGCTGTGTTTCAGATCACTGAGAATGAAAGTGGTTAACAAAGGATCGAGTATGAAAAGAGACTATGCCTTAGGCGAATGTGAGCTCCCTCTTACAAGCATCTTACCCAAGTAATGTTGTGTGTGTGTGTGTGTGTGTGTGTAAATATGATATATTTATTTTGTGAGCATGAGGTTCATGCAGAATTTATTTATACTTTTATACACTCTGTTTTATTTATAATAAAACTACGAAAAACCATTCAGTTTTCATTGTGATCCTTTCTTTGTTCACTACAAATTAATACTTTATAAAACCTCAATGATAATATCTAAACTTAGGGTAAAAGGTTTCCCCATTGTTCCTCTAGAGTACCGGTGTAGCTGCCTAGCTCTTTATGAGAAGTATGAATCACGCTACATTGCAGCCTGCAAATAGAAGCACTCCTACACCTCATTGCAAAGGCTTTGTTCCATCTATTAACAAGTGTGCCTCTTCTGTCTCTCTGTTTCTGTACAGATAGGTTTTTCTCAAGTGTGAGGCAATTTCTATAATTGTGTCAATCAGGATTTCATAAATATCTTAATAGGTGTTCTAAAGGTTTTGTTATTTCAAGTTTGGGGATTTCAGCCTTGGTAATCCCCATTCTTTTTATACACCCCGTGCTGCTTAAAGTTGCTGCAATCGTAACAGGTTTTAGGACACATTACAAAGTAAGTAATAAAGTTTCAGCTGAACCCTAATGAACCCTGCTTATCACCAGCACTGAGAGCCAAAACAAAGCCCTGTTATAAACCATCAAACAAAACAGAAGTTAAACATGGCTTTTTTGCTAACAACATTGTACACGGAACATCATAAGAGCTTGTATTTCTATCTTTTATAAGTCAACACATTCTTAAATATATATAACCTGTTTTTAAAACCACTTGGTTCACTGCACCTTACAAACAACTGATAAACCACAGTCTACCTTCTACTCTATTAACATGCATTTACTGCATTTATTTACACCAGGGATGGAAATAAGACTCTCATTGCATAGCAGTTGGATCCATTTCTGGTTTTACAATGGGTTTTATAAGACTCACCTGAGCTTCTTACCGAAACACTGTGGCTAATCAAGCTTGTAGTAAGACCTGGAATGGGATAAAACTGCTATGCAATAGGAATCTTATTTCCACCCCTGATTTACACAGGGTTTAAAAGTGTACAGGCACATTAGTGTGTTTTTATCCAAGATAATATGACAGTTGTATCACGTTCTTTACACCAGAATGCAATTAGCACAATTTTCTGGTCTAAATTATTTGTTATAGTTTTATAAAATTAACAGTTTAGTCCCTATCAGCTTGTGCATTATGCCTCTGAATTGCAATGGATTTATCTTTAGAAATGAAGAGAGGGACTGATGCACTAATGAACCTGAATGGTTCTCAAAGCAGAGCACTGATGCGTGTGTGCGTGTGACAAAGGTTCAGAACATTTATCAGCTTGCTTTCATAGCTTCCATGAAAAGGACCCACAACTGGTGCACAAATGAAGGAAGGGACCCACACTGCTATGCAAAAAGACAGAAACAGGATAGTGACTTGCTCTGGGCTTCCCTACATTGTTATCACCCTGTGAATCTGATGCACCAATTTCTGTGCACTGTACATAGAAAAGTGTAGCATAGTAAATGTACACAGTAATCTTCACCATGCTTTTCCTATGATTACTGTAAACCAAACTATGCATTTACTATAGATTACTGGGTGCTTCACACCAGTTTTTCACTATGATTTTTACCATGGCACTACTATGTATGATAGTTAATGAAGGTATAACCACGGGAAAGACTGCAGTGTTAGCTCTGTGTAACCTTGATGTAACACAGTTGGCACAAATTAAAAACATGTTCTGTGCATCCTTAATAGTAGATGCCAGTAATAAAATACTGTACTGAAAATAATACATGTATTAGGTGTGCACTACTGCCAGCCCCCTTCCACTGTTAATATTGACAGCAATTTAAATTATATTTAATTTAAAGGACATTTGGTCGCTCATGCATTGAAAGGGTGCACTGAATGGATTCCTTGTAGCCTCTGTCTCATATTATTACTTCAGCACACATTGATATTGTTATTATTATCAGGCTAGACATACACATGGGTCGCACAACCCTGTTGTCTTGTTATCACGTTCTCGCCACACTCCGGTTTATTAACACTTCTTCCTAATGCTCAATATAACATATTGTAGTTCTTGGTATCAGAGCTCAGTTGTGACAGCTCTCAATAGCACAGACAGTATGGCAAGCCAAATGATCATTTAGAGATATATCTGATAATTTGGCTTGACATACAGACAGGGCGAGTTGATCGCAGAACAATTCACTTTCGTTTCTGCATTAGTGCGAGCAAGAGCCTTGCAGATCACGGGACTCAGCTGCTCCAGCATCGACACAACAACCCAGTTACACAGTAAATACAGAGAATCATGGTGTTTGAGTCTCTTGTCGCAGACCTTCTTAACAAGTTTATAGGGGACTATGTCGAAAATCTGGACAAGTCCCAACTCAAGCTTGGCATTTGGGGAGGTAAGAGAAATATTCACAATTTAGCACCAGATTGTAAGTACCACCAGCGTCTACCTGATGAGATTTATGAAGCAACACGGATGTAATAACATAACGCCACTTTAGTGTGACATTTAGTAGCCACACGGGAAACCACATTAAAATGCATTGCATTGCCGTGATAAATTGTATATTTTTATTATTACTTTACTAAATTGAGGTGCACGTGAATGGCATGATCAATTGTGTTTACATTATGAAAACATGCATTTGATTTGGGGAACAGAAACAAACATTAAACCGATGGGGAAAATAAAGAAGGTCCACGCTTTTCAAGTGAGTTATGAGAATAAAACCTGGAATCAAGTCATATTTCTATTCTCCACAGCTAACTACCCAAGTAATCAAGGGTGAAGTTGCCAGTTCATTCATATCTCTCGTAGATGTCGTTTGTTTGTTCCCCCCCCCCAGAGGTGCCGTGTGTGTTTGTCTGTGCAACCTGTTTACAGTTAAAGCTCATTCTGTTGGATAATTGAAGTGATATCCAGATCATCACATTCATGATATCACATACGCTGTAAAATCCAGTCTGCTTCAAACATATGTCTGCTACAATGAAGGTGTATATGTCTTTTAACGGGTAATACATTAATACTTTCAAACCATTTACTCTAAGCTAGGTGTTTCAGAAAAAAGGAGTAAATTACACACTGGAGTAAACACTTTAAAATATGCTCCACAGTGCAAAACAGTTAGCAGAGGCAGTGCAAGACCTCACACCTGCTGCTGTTCTAACTCTCTGAGTGGGCGTCACTGCTGGAGGGGTCCAGTATTTTGCGTGAGAGGGTGGAAGAGAATGAGGTAGCAAAGAGGGCCAAACTTGAATTTTTAATGATTGCTCTTTTTTTTTCTTCTTCTTACAGGCAATGTGGTTCTTGAAAACTTGAAAGTCAAAGAAAATGCATTGGTAAGTGACTTATTTTGTTTTTAAATTAGGGATAACATTATACAAATCCCTAGTGTAGCATATTTAGTATGTTTGTAGAGTGTAGTACCACAACATGATTACTGTACAATCCCCACATGAATAAGATGTGTTGGATTTAAAGATAATTTTACAGGACTGGGGATTCACCGTGGATTGCATCAACCACTTTTAGGGGTGATCTTGGGGTAACCATGGATAGGTGGTTGATGCAATCCAGGGTAACTAGGCAGTGCTGTAGAATGCTCTAATAAAATCCTGCTGTGGCTTGTCCTTATGTTGATCAAATAGACAGCATTGTGACATTCTCAATGAGGTGTTTTTTTTGTTTTCTAGACCTTCATTTCACTTTTACCTACCATTATTCTGTAATTAACTTGCTGCATCTGGGACCCTAACATGTAATAAAACATACCTGCATTGTGGCAGGGAAACTGGGATCTGGAAACAAAAATATCAACTGAAAACCACTATGCTGAGAATATTGTAAAGAAATGTTTTACTAAAAGACCATTGACAAAGTTGTGACTTTGGTACACAGCTAGTGCATTATTGCTCCTGTGCAATGCAGTGTAGTCTCCCTACAGCTAAATAGACTGATACTGGACTCTTAATAAAGCTGACATTGTTTTGCAGTATGCCTTCTTCATATGCATGTATCGTCAGAATGCTGTCATCAAATAGACATCCTAATATCTGTGATTAATTGGCTACTTGAGCTGCATAGTGCTGTGGGCGTTTTTGTATGATACAGGCAGCATAGTCATTATTTATACAATAACTTGCTGTGCCAGAGAGTTCAGTCATTGTTTACAGATGGTCTTTTTTTTCCCCATTAAATTTAATTTATCGTTTTGGACTACTGTAGTACTGTAACACATTCCTGTTTTAGTGATTCATTAAAATAAGATATAAAACTGAATTAAATTGAGCACATTCAATGCCCTGGCCGCAGCCTGGTCACTGCGTGACATAGACTCCACAAGGATCGAGGTGACACATGGGCTGTTCAGCTTCATTCACACACAGTTGTGGCAGGGTGGATAACTGCATTATAGTCTTGGAAGTAGCCCAAAAAAATGTATTTCTATTTCTTAAGGTCTATACAAATGTGCAGTAACTGTATTATCCAACAAGCAGTACAAGCTGCAAATGAATAAGCCAGTGTCACAAAATGGTGGACTATGGACTAGTTATTTTTAAACTTGATAACGCCCATTGGATATAATCGCTTAGAGTCGAATTACACCTTTTAAAAGGGATTATGTGTCTAGAGTTCTGGAGAATAAGAGAAACATGAAGGAATCTAGAAAAGACCTGAGGAAACAAATGAAAAGTGAAAGGCTTGATTCCCATCCATAAAACCCATTACGCATGCACATGTCATATACAGTAGAAGCTAACAGCACTGGGTGCAGTCACTGTGAACAATGCATGCCTTTTCTGTATTTAATAACACAACCTGTTCCAACTGGTAATCCCAAGAAATGAAGGTCACAGTGACTTTGTTTCACAGTACCGACACCTGGATGAAAAGCTATATCTTGGGAACCCTTAGTTTGCTATACTATTCTACATGCTGTTATTAAAGGGCATGGTGACAGGTGACATGGTACACAAGCCTCTTCCTTGGCTTGGGATTTGTATGTTATTGAGTTACATTGTTATTTAAGTCTCTAACTACTGTATTTAAATAGTGGGGATATTGTGTTGTATTTTTGTTGCCTAGAGCTACACACATTCCTGTTTATAATCCTGTTGATTTTTTAAAAATATTCCTTGTTGTAATGTGGCAAGTAAGTGGATTCCTATCAAACCCTGCTTTACAATGCATTACTGGTGTCAATTTGACAGACGTTTTGTTGTCGGCCTCCTATACCTTTCTGATTTGTATTTACTTTGCAGGGCTTGTTCCACACCCAGTCCCTTTCAGTACTTAAAGGATTATGTGCCAGTAGCAAAGTAACAAGAGCAAATACACACATTTCCAGTTTTAATAACAGATCTCAAAAATGCTGTTTTGGAAACCTGTCTGTTTGCAGGACATGTGGATTTGTACAGCTAACATATTTTTGTTTTTTTCTTACAGAGTGAATTCAACGTTCCTTTCAAAGTAAAGGCAGGGCAGATTGGTGAGTACCTATCTATCTATCTATCTATCCTGATCCAAGGTTTTGCTTCCGTTTTTTAAAGGTCCATTTTAGATATAACCTAGTTTAAACAATGACATCCTGGGAGGCAGCAGACAAGTTACAATGTGCTCTTTAGGCTTCAGGGTGTTAAACATCCACCTTGACACTTCACTTTTTGAAGATTTCCCAATAAACCACCAAAAGATCAAAGAGCACAGATTCAAGCCTTTCATCGTCAAGCAGAGTTTGAGTAAGTATGCAAGACCATTGTTGGACCTGTGAGACATCATAATGAATACTACAATACTGATGTATTGGGGAGAGAAACGAAGGTCATTACAGTTTACTTATTCTGTGCCCTCTGATTCTGTTTTGTTTGATAATTAAGTATTTCAGTGTCATTTTATTTTACTCATTGGAGCTTATTTTTAGCTATTTTCGAGTTTTATGTAATTTTTTTTTTTTTCGGGGCTTTTGCTTCTTATATTCTGTATGAAATTACTTTCCAAAATTGGGCGTTTTTTTTTTCCTGTCACAATATGTATAGTAATTCGACAGTACTTTCACACTTCAATTGTACCTTTTTTCTTTTGCTGTCTTCCACAACTAAATCCTTATGGTCACGGGCATATTCTTATGGAGTTTTTGTGTGTTTAGGAGTTTTTCTGCATTTCGCCACAATTTGCAATTCTGTTTGAGATTCCACAAGCGTGTAAATACTCCCTATCGAACTGTAATATAGCTTTAAATCTCACGAGCAAGAACACTCCTCCGTTTCTAATTGTAATCTCATTTTAAATCTTGTAAGCATGATATAATCCTCTAATAGAAATGCAGGAATTTGCTCCACTCAGTAGTTGGGGTGGTTTTAAAGTATTTGGAGCTAATCAATGCAAGATACAAGTCAAGAAGGAGGGACATTGCCCAACTGCACTTTTTTTTTTTTTGTAGGTTATAATTTTTTATTTTCTTCACAGGGAAAGCGGTCAAGTAAATTATTATTAACTGTGGTATATTAGTAGATTTTGTCAATTGTTGTACTGCGATTATTCACATCGGGTGGAAGTGTAATTATTATTATTATGATGGTACTATGAATTTTCGCTGTTTTCTGTTCAGTATTATAACTGTATTTGTTTTAGAGGGAATAATTGCATTATGTTTGAGGAGATAACTTCAAGTTATTTACCTAAACTGTCAATTGCAAATTGCTCCCGTCTGTAAATGTTACTTTATTTGTATTTTCTTTTTCCGTTTTTGTGTTTTATTTATTTTCTTCCTTTCTATACCCCTGCCTGGGACTGGCAATGAAAATGAGCTCATAGCTAAATCTGGATGCAATACATCTTGTGACATGTCATAAGTGTTACAAATTGTACATTGTCCCTGTCAAATAAATACATTTACTCAAAAATCTAGTAACTATTGACCATTATATTATAATCAGAATCTTAGGGGTCACTGTACCCTGTCTAGATAAGTCACAGCTGTATGTTACATTGTTAGCGAATCCACCTGGGTTGTGCCAACCACTTTATTTTTGGGGGTGATCCCTGGATAGCCACAAATAGGTGAATCCAGAGGGATTCTCCAGTGATGTACAATGCTGTAAAGAAAACCCAGATGTGGCATATCCCTGAGGGGTATACGTTGATCAAATCAGCCCCTTAGCACTAGTCTACAGTCTTCCCAGTCTGTCCACTGATTACTTACCACACAAGCCTGGCAGTGCTCTGTACATCCAGCAGTGTTACAGTCTTCATCCATCGCCCAATGGATTTGTGTCTTTTAAAGCCAATGGAGCGTATCAATTATGTTTTTAATTGTTTTCTATTTCCCAGCGCACTGTCCTTTGTGTTTTGGTAATGCACTGTCCGCCTAACAAGGAGTCTGCAGGCTAGTGCACTTCCTGTCTAGCTAACCTATTCCTACACAAGCAACTGGAACTGTGCGAGACGCAATTTGATTGGGTTTTAAAGAATCTTGCAGTAATCTTGGGCTCCTACACTTTTCTATGAATATACATGCTCTTGTATCTTTGTAGGATGAAGTGCACTTTAATATATGTGTCATTGCCTGGGCAGAATGTCTGTCTGTTTCTTTAATCTAGCTACAGGCCCCTTAACATCATAAAGAAAATCCACTTGTTTACAAGAAACTCTCATGTTTTAAATGTTAGAATGCACCCATAGTCTCTATTAGGCTTACTCAGACTTTATACACAAGGGCAAGGTGCCCTTTTCTTGTTTGGAGATAACCATGGAAAAATAAACTATAAGGATGCTGTAGTTTACACTTTAAAACAGCATTTTTACAAAATGGTGCCGCTACAACAAACCAGCAAGACAACATAGTCTTTGTATTTTCTTGTATGTTATCTTTCATGCATGATAAGGTAATGCAGTACAATACTGGTTCCAGTACGTCTACCTGTTAATTGTTAAAGAATTGCATACATTATGAATACTGTCTCTTTTGATTACTGCTTACAGTGTGTGGGATGTGTTCCTTTAGGCAGTATGTGAAAGTTTAATGACATTTTAATGACACCCTGTGGATGGGAACTTTAGTTACGTGCTGAGTTTTGTTTTCAGGTAATCAGTGGCCTGATTCTTATTGATTTAGTAAGGCAGTAGCTTTTGTGACTGTTCTAAATTCAATTTTATATTATAAAATTTAACCAGGCCATTGGAGCGAGTTTGAAAACGTGATATGATTGGATGCCAGCAGCAACTTTTGATCTAAAGCGTGTTCTTTGAAATCGCTGCTTATTCCAAACGAAAGAGCCACAAGCTCTTCAACATGGGGGAGGGGCAGTGATAGTATGGGGGCAGATATTCCACAGCCAGTACAACGAATAGTATCTTAATAAACCATTTCAGACCTGTGACTTGAGATGGTTTTCAAATTCTGGTTTTGTTCTCCACAAAATAAAGTAAAATTGGAGTGTATCAGCCAAGAAAAATTAACCCTTGTATGTCAGTAATTTTACAAAGCTGTCCTTGGAAGTGTGAAAGACTCATATCTCAGACATCACCATAGTTGTTATATAAACTGAGACCATGATATTGACCTCTGGCCTTATATGGCTGGCTTATGGTGATGTGACTTTCAAGTTTCTGGGTAAAGACTATTGGCTGGTATAAAAAAAAAAACCAAAAAACCCAAATATATATTTCACATCATTAGTGATTCCAATGGCACAGATTTTTCACATATCAATTTTACTATCTCTTTACAAAATATGCCAACAGAGATGCCATTTAACCTCACACTATTCCAGTTGCTTTGTTTTTGTTCACAGAAAGAAATGATCTTGTTTTCATTACTTTTTGCCAGATTTTGTACTGGGCATAATACTAGTATTTCTTGTCACATGTGAAGAACCGTCAATATTTGTACTTGAAAATAATATTTACTGTTTTTTAATCTATGCTGGCAGTTCACGTGGTATTTGTTTGAGAACTGGACAAGAACTGATGTCCCCCAAAAGTCTTGTGTGCCAGTGTAAGCGGTAGGCACAGCATTCTGTGTAACCAGTGTACCGTTCGCCTCGCGTGTCCAAACAGATTGTAATGTCCATATTTAGTACAGCAGTTCAGAACAAGATTGTATAAGAATGGCACCTTCTTAAGGTCATTGTGCCCCAGTCGGAAATGAACTGTATCAAACATGCAGTAACTGGAACTTTTCATTTCCTTGAGAGCACTTGAATGCTAAAATGAATTACTTTACTGTATGTATTTATCTTTAGCTCCAGCGCAAGCTTCTTATTTATTGGTTTGTACTAATGCACAACATTGCCTTTAACAAGGTAACAGCTATGATTTCTGACGGCTGTAAGTCAGGAGTCTCTGATGCAATTTGATATTCTGGCTGTTTAGACATTAAAATAGACATTTATGTACTGTATTTATTTATTTATTTATTGTGAAACTTGGTGAGGCCACTTCAATAATATTTTTTGTGCAAAGTTTTATATACATCTGTTTTCATTTAAGCCACACTGGAGGTGTGTACAACAGGAAACGGGTCTGTACAACATGTCCCAGAAGTCTGTGGTAAAATTAACCATATTGTATTGGTTCATATAACAGTATAGATTCTACTGTACAGAACAGTGTTTCTTTGGTAGAATATGGTGCGACTAACGTGTTTGTTTTCCCGACCTTTTCTTAGTGAAAGTGAAATATTAATTTACATTTTGAAAGAACATTCAAACCCTTGTACTTCCCAGCATTCATTTAAAACCGATGAAGATGGAAGAAAAGGATGAGATGTTTTAAATAGGTTCAGTTCATACCTTTCCTTATTATGAGATGTATTGTGCAATTTTGAGTCATTAATTCTGCTTAACACCTGCCCCACAGGGACCCACTGCAATTCACTGTTAGCTCCTGACAAGAGAATATTCAGTCTGTGTAATAACCTTTTGATTATTTGTCATGTAAAATTCTGAATCACTGCAGTTCAGGGAATGATGTGCTTCCAATGTTAGATTGGATATTAAGGAATGCTTCACTAACCTCAAAGCAATTTAATATAGATCCTCTGTATTGTTAAATGTCAAGTTACTGGTGTCATATGAATATTGCACGTGTCATCTTTGGGCATTCTGAAGGCTAGGTATTTAATTTTGCCTGATTGATACTTTTATTCAAAGTTTCTATGATGCCTGCCTTTTTAATTCTCTGGATCTTCTGAAAACTGCAGATTTTTCAAGGAAACACAGTAAATAAATGCATAATAGCCAGTTTGCTTAATTTCAACTCTTCCAACTGAAAATTGGTGAACACCAAAGCTGTACAATAATACGCATTTAATTTTCCATAAAGGGATATACCACCTTTTGTTTCAGTTCTAGAAATTCATTAACCATTCCTGTTCCTAGGGTCTCCTACTTGGTTTCCCTTTGTTTTGAATATACAGTAGAACATCCCTTGCTGTCTGTCTGTCTGTCTGACTTCTGAAAGCCTTTTTGGATTGATCTGAAATGTTGTATAGAGGTTCATAATGATGGGGAAAAGAAACAGGCACAGTTCACCTCCAAACACCTACTGGCTATCAATACCTTACATGTACGAACATAATCATTTGCTAGTGCACATTGGTGTGATTTCCTGTGCTAAGCAAATACCCTTCTAGTTTATTTTCTTCTTACTTGACCTTCTGGACAGACTTCTTTACTATTCTGAGAGTAATCTTTTACTGCTCTGTCAATATTAGGAGTTCTGTTTTAACATTTTCTAGTTTTGCTGTATGTTTTTATGAACATGGTGGTTTTGCCTGTGTAGTTAGTATTTACTTCTTTTAAATTATTGTTGGCAAATAAAAAAAAAAACAAAAAAAAAAACAACCATGCCATCGTTTTAATGGTATCACGATTTAGGAGAGTACAAGACAGAACTGTAGAAGTGAATACATTGTGTGTATAGTGTCTTACTATACTCCTGAGCAGAAGATGTACTGGAATTTTGACAAACCCTTAACAGTGATTGGTTGATTCCCCCATAATTGGCATGAGTTTTGCCATCTCAACCTAGCTGTCAATGAACATACAGTGCCTTGCGAAAGTATTCGGCCCCCTTGAACTTTGCGACCTTTTGCCACATTTCAGGCTTCAAACATAAAGATATGAAACTGTAATTTTTTGTGAAGAATCAACAACAAGTGGGACACAATCATGAAGTGGAACGAAATTTATTGGATATTTCAAACTTTTTTAACAAATAAAAAACTGAAAAATTGGGCGTGCAAAATTATTCAGCCCCTTTACTTTCAGTGCAGCAAACTCTCTCCAGAAGTTCAGTGAGGATCTCTGAATGATCCAATGTTGACCTAAATGACTAATGATGATAAATAGAATCCACCAGTGTGTAATCAAGTCTCCGTATAAATGCACCTGCACTGTGATAGTCTCAGAGGTCCGTTTAAAGCGCAGAGAGCATCATGAAGAACAAGGAACACACCAGGCAGGTCCGAGATACTGTTGTGGAGAAGTTTAAAGCCGGATTTGGATACAAAAAGATTTCCCAAGCTTTAAACATCCCAAGGAGCACTGTGCAAGCGATAATATTGAAATGGAAGGAGTATCAGACCACTGCAAATCTACCAAGACCCGGCCGTCCCTCTAAACTTTCAGCTCATACAAGGAGAAGACTGATCAGAGATGCAGCCAAGAGGCCCATGATCACTCTGGATGAACTGCAGAGATCTACAGCTGAGGTGGGAGACTCTGTCCATAGGACAACAATCAGTCGTATACTGCACAAATCTGGCCTTCATGGAAGAGTGGCAAGAAGAAAGCCATTTCTTAAAGATATCCATAAAAAGTGTCGTTTACAGTTTGCCACAAGCCACCTGGGAGACACACCAAACATGTGGAAGAAGGTGCTCTGGTCAGATGAAACCAAAATCGAACTTTTTGGCAACAATGCAAAACGTTATGTTTGGCGTAAAAGCAACACAGCTATCACCCTGAACACACCATCCCCACTGTCAAACATGGTGGTGGCAGCATCATGGTTTGGGCCTGCTTTTCTTCAGCAGGGACAGGGAAGATGGTTAAAATTGATGGGAAGATGGATGGAGCCAAATACAGGACCATTCTGGAAGAAAACCTGATGGAGTCTGCAAAAGACCTGAGACTGGGACGGAGATTTGTCTTCCAACAAGACAATGATCCAAAACATAAAGCAAAATCTACAATGGAATGGTTCACAAATAAACATATCCAGGTGTTAGAATGGCCAAGTCAAAGTCCAGACCTGAATCCAATCGAGAATCTGTGGAAAGAACTGAAAACTGCTGTTCACAAATGCTCTCCATCCAACCTCACTGAGCTCGAGCTGTTTTGCAAGGAGGAATGGGCAAAAATTTCAGTCTCTCGATGTGCAAAACTGATAGAGACATACCCCAAGCGACTTACAGCTGTAATCGCAGCAAAAGGTGGCGCTACAAAGTATTAACTTAAGGGGGCTGAATAATTTTGCACGCCCAATTTTTCAGTTTTTTATTTGTTAAAAAAGTTTGAAATATCCAATAAATTTCGTTCCACTTCATGATTGTGTCCCACTTGTTGTTGATTCTTCACAAAAAATTACAGTTTCATATCTTTATGTTTGAAGCCTGAAATGTGGCAAAAGGTCGCAAAGTTCAAGGGGGCCGAATACTTTCGCAAGGCACTGTAAGTCCACATCACAAAACTACTGCATAGTTTAGCGCATTTGACGGGCTCTGCTTGAGAGGCCCAGGAATAAATGTTCAAGTTGGGACTGTGGAGCAATCAGAGACCATGCTTGACATTAACTAGAGTCATTTATCCCAAACCTTTTTCAAGAGCAAAATATTTATATATATTTTTAAATTTAAAATAGACTTGTAAGTGCTATTCCTTTATAAATAACACACAGCTCCTCTGTTAGATCTCATTTAAAACTGTACTTTTAAAGTAAAAGGTTAAGTGAACCTAAATTACAAGATGAGAAGG
This sequence comes from Acipenser ruthenus, assembly GCF_902713425.1. Lineage (NCBI taxonomy): Eukaryota > Metazoa > Chordata > Actinopteri > Acipenseriformes > Acipenseridae > Acipenser > Acipenser ruthenus. Next base: position 22,043,241 of record NC_081209.1, read on the forward strand.
GAAAGCATATTGCTCTTGTTTGTTTGTTTGTTTGTTTGTTTGTTTGTTTGTTTTATTTATTTCTGAGCAAAAAAGAAAGCCTGAAGAGCCTTAATGATCTAATTTGTATGGCCTTCATAGCTGCTGACTTTGACAGCCAGTCTGCTCCTGCTGGTTGAGCATAGATGACTTGGAAATCCAATAAAAGTATTGTGCTTGGCCTAAAGGCAGACTGGACTGCCCTGATAAGAATGGATGATGGGTTTTGAAAGCAGCTAAAGCAGGCCTGCCAAACTATTAAAAGAAATTAAACAAGGCAAGTAAATATGCTTAGCGCACACCTTATAAATAGATAAGTGTTCAGTTGGTTTACAGGGAAGGCTAGAGAAGGGGTTGCCAGGCAACTCCGTTATTTGCAGTTTGAACCAGTACTCAATCAGGCTGAGGCCTGCACATTTAGATGGTAGATATTGATCTAGTCTTCTGCTGTCCTCACTGTTTGCCCACATTAGCTGTGCTCCATATCAACCGACATAACGTTTCAGCAGTATTTGGTTTTATATCGCATCTTAATTAAGAAACCGTGTGTGTTGTTCTAGGGATACTTTAGGTCATTTCCATGGTTACCTTCGAATCCTTCACGCTTGTTTTAACACACAAGTATTGCTTTAGAAAAATCTGGTACTGTGGAAGAGACACCATAAAAGCTCATACAAGGGCTGGACAGGAAATTGAAATACATGCAGTTTGTTACCCACTGTATACCCACTGTTTGTTTGGGAAAAAAAGGAACTTGACAACTTTATTTAAAATACTTCAAATCATCAAAAAGAGCCATATTGTGTTGAAATGCACTTTTGTCAGTACAGTCATCCGGTGCGTATCCAACTGTGGTGGGACCAGAGTAAGGGTGGATAAATGAATCCTGTTCTAAATGCCATTATACACAGCTGTAACAATAACTATTTTGACACACTTACTGTTTTGAGATTCAGCTTTTATTAGGGAGCTCCCCTAAATCCCTTGTTTAGAAAGATACAGGGTATTAATGCTTGTGACGGAGTAGCCGTCTGCCGTGTGGGTACATGCATTCTCTGCTGATTGACAGGCAGGAGATCGAGGTGAATATATTTACATATCAACACACTGAAGAGCTCAAGTGACACTACCAGCAATGGCAGCACACGGAGCACAAACAACACAGAGTATGAACATTTTGGTAAGATCTACAGTTTCTGAACTAATGTTCTCTGTTCAATAATAAACTAATGTTGCTGAAGAGATTGATCATGGCGGATAAACGGTTAGGGTGGATATGTGACAGGCGGATACGCGACAGATTACTGTGTTATTATTTTTTACTTAAACACATCATTTTACCTATACCTCAGCTGGAGATTCTACTGTTGTCGGCGCCAATATGAATCACTTTCTTATGTCAACATGTACTTTTAAAACATCAAAACACATCTCAAAATAATGCAAAATTTGGCATGACACCTTACTTAAATACTTTTAGAGGTGACTCAGCATTCATACGCAGCAGCTGAAGATTCAATTACTTCAAGATTGGCTGGAAAATGAAAAACCGTGAAGTCTGTGTGCAGTGAAGTATAGAAATATTTCGGTTTTGAGGTTGCTGAGTTTGGAGTACAAATTTACGGAATTAGATTAACTATTCATTAAGGAATGGGCATGCAGTATAAGTGCTGCATTCAGAATGGTTTAAACACTGCAGCTCCCCTGTTCCTCACTTTGTTTCATGAATTAGCTGGATAGAAATGATAAATAAAATCAGGTTTTTGCTCAGACAGTGAGTCTGGTGACATTTAAAGGTGATTGTTTACCAGGTTTTAGCTGTCAAATTCAGCATCTGTTTTGTCACATGAAACCACCTGAAATTTTATGATATTATGTAATTGGTAATCTCATTCATGTTTATTTAACAAGCAGGATCACTTCCTGCAATATCATTTTTATTCAGAGAAATATTCCAACCTACAGTTTTGCAAATTGTACTGAGATGATTCATTCAGATTAGTGTTGAAACAGCTCTTCCAATACCTCAAGGCCTTCAGGACCTCAATATGAAAGTGTACAGTACACTGTTTGAAATCAGCTGGTCTAATGCATTGAGTCCTGACTCTCTCAAGCAAGAGACTGGTCCACATAACAAAACCACTACACAGTATTTCAAAATTGCCAGTGTCATTACAGTAGATTGAGACCACCAAACTCATTTGACTTGTGAGAGTTTGGCATTGAACCCAAGGCCTCCAAAGGTCAAACGAATGAGAGGCTAGTGAATTAGCATGCTGAATGCTGGTTCATTTTACAGAACATCACGTGAGAAGAATGCTTTGGATTTGAAAGTCTGAAGTCACTGTTAAAGTATTTGGTGCACGAGGACATTCAGTTTGGCAAGGCTGGATAATACTGCATTTAAAAATACGACAAACTGGGTTTAGTTTTTCCCATTTGTGGTTGGGTAAGAACTTTCTGGTGGCCTTGTGTCTACGAAGAAAAAAAAAGATTAGCTGAAGGAGGGCTATTTCAAGCAAAGTGTACACCTTTCTCGGAGTATTTAGCCCATAAGTTCTGTATTGGGATAATCACAATACTTAATGATCATGATCTGTGCAATAACAGTGGTTCTTTGTAATAGGAACAACAGCTATGTTCGTAATATTACTGTGCTAAAAACAGCACAGCATGTGCTGCAGCTCTGGGTGTCCAGTAAGAATCTTTTGGAATAAAATCAGTAAATTAGTTTTCCCTGTTTCTGACCACTCTGATAGGACATTCAGTGCTTTATAAGTCCAATTTGCAATTAGAGAAACAAACACTATAAGCCTTTTCACATGCATTACTGTTTAAAGAAAAATAAAATAATGTTCTCGATGTACTCAACTGCCATTAACATACATTACAGAGATGCTTCTCGTTTCTTTTAATGGAACATTGTTTGATAAGGAATTAATCACTGATGACGGCTATTTACTCCCTGTAACAATATGTGATCTCCTTCACTGAAAAACAGTATTAAAAACTATTTAAATAATGTGTTTTTAGGTAAGCTGATTCTGAAGATCCCGTGGAAGAATCTGTACAATGACGCTGTAGTGGCAACCTTAGATGGCCTTTATCTTCTTGTTGTTCCTGGAGCAAGTAAGTTTTATATATTAATATGTTTCTCTATTCCCCAGTCTAATTGTGACATCTACTGTGTGAGGACGTGAACGGAATTGCCATTTAGAAATAACAAACCTGCTATTAACTGTCTGTCAGCGGCGTGTAAGGCTGATTGGCATTGATTCAGTGTGTAGGTGTTTTGAATTCATCTGGAGGGAACATTCCTCACCAAATGTAATTATTTTGATAACATTTAGAAATCTTCTATAACTGTCAGAGCGGCTGTCTTCCCCATCATGACTGAAACAGCCTTTCAACAGGGAGATGCAGCTTTTATATTAAACGTAATGCAGGTTTTTGTCCAGTACTGTATATGGAGATCCCCTCTCCAACCCATGTTAAACCAAATTCCATAAGTACAGAGTAACACTGGGTACCTGAAGATCCTCTCGTTAGTGAAACTTCTGGAGCTGATGACTCTGTCCCTGAGAGAGATTTGGGAGAATAGGAGAGAGAACTGGACTGAGATACCAGCATAATAAATCTTTGAGTTTCAGAAATTACCTCCTTAGTTGCCCATCCCTAGTGGTTATTTTCCAACCGCCGCATTTTAGTTTTTAGGTTGAAAATAATCTGGCATTAATAATCTAAGAGAATGAAGAACACACAGAATGTAATATTAAACAGCTGCTAAATAAATTATTATAAAAATTAAGATAATATAAAGTATCGCTTTAATTAAAAAATAGGGGTCTTACACTGTAAGCTAGTATAGTAACTTGCTTTACTAATGACTTTGTCTTTTTCAGCTGAGACTGGTATAGATAAGAGTTTCCCTGACATAGTATATGCTTAAGGTGGTAGAGTCAAGACAAATCCAACATGTTCTGTTATCAGACTGATTACAAACTTATCCAACAAATTTGCATGTAAACTGAGGGTTTTGGGTGCTTTAAATGTACAGTACACAGAAATATGTTGTTAATAAAGTCATGTCCTAGTGTGTCGTGGCAAAACAGGAAATTAACAACACAAAAGGAAGGTTTTGTCTTGAGCGAATCTACTCGAAAAAGATTGTAGGACATGGCTTTTGAGACAAGATATCACAGTGTACTAAAGCTTAAAAACCATTGTTGCATCCTGTGCATACATGTGTATGCCCGTTACAGTCTTTGCAATCCTTTACAACACATGTTTTGTGTGGGTGCAACATTTAAACGAGTTCCTGCTTAGAGACTTTAGCCACTTATTATTTACCATTATTTATCTGCTTATTTAATTTTTGATTCACAGACTTTGGCATAATGAATAAAAGCTTAAACTTTGAATTGTATTTTAATGTACAGCAAATTCGTCAGCCCAGTACTGTAAATATTGCTTCCCTTATTTCTTTTAAATATGCAACAATGGCTTTAACATTCTGCTATGGTTATGGGAATATATGGCAAGCCATGTCTTGGGTATGCAGTTCAATGCAAGAAGGCCTGTTCTTTGGGTTTTTTTGTTCTTTTTTTTTAATACCTATGAGGTTACTGTGGGAAGTTTCAGGTAATAATGAGTACATGCCTGTGATTTTATGTTAAGGATTCCCTGGCATCTAACACAATTGGACTTTGATTTTAGATTAATGAAAACTGCTCCAGCCATTGTAACTTCAGAGGGGGTTTCCTCCCCACACCCCCTCTGCATGTACTCCCCTTCTCAGCATTTGAAGCAAGAGGTGCAGATTCCTGCAAACATAAAGTCTACATGTCAACTTAAAATCATAGCACTTTGACATAGTATAGTAGGCGATTTGCTTCAACAAGATAACGCGTTTTTGTTTTTGCAGAATGTATCTATAAAGACAGACCATGTGTTCTTTATCTGAGGCTGTATACAATGGATACACAATGACAGTGATATCAAAGAGGCAGTATGTCTTTTTTTTCTCTTTAGTAATTGTGGGTGGAAGTGGATATACAAAGAGAGTGTTATTACTAAAGATTCAGTGGTTCCTAACCACAAAGCTGATTAACAGTGGAGCATTGTTCCGCGGTTTGAAGGTGTGAATACCCTACGTATAATAGTCATGGAAATCACTATGCTGTAGTGGAAATGTAAAAGCAGGCCCTTGTTTAATGATCTACAGTGCCAATGGATATGAACACTTTAAATGTACAGCTTTAAAACATATACAGAGTTAAAGTTCCCTTTGTGGGCTGAAGTGAAGGTACTCTTGCAGGCAATAAAAAAGAGCATGTTAATTTGTCATCATAACCTTGAACACAAGAAGATGGCGTGCTAAGCACGGTATATGCATGTTAATGAGCTGAGCTCTACGCAAGTCCGTTGACTGCATCATTAACACCATATATTTAATTGAAGGGCACCACTTTAAATGTTGGTGTTCAGTAGATTCGGCCTCTGATTTAATCTTTAGATATTTTAATGACTGCTGAAATTGTTGCCTAGCAGAAAATTACATTAGGCTGTTCTTTTGCAAAGCCTATTGTGAAAGCTCCATAGTTCAATCAGAAACATTAGTAATTACAACACACATGAAGGGGATTCATGTTTTCCCAATGAGGTTTATTTACATGTTTATGAACTGTTGAAAGCGACGGCATCATTTCCCATTTCCGCCTTATTTTGAAGCCTAAGGGAACCCACACGCCTCTTTTATTGTGCAACACTTGTTTGGTGTTTGTTGTTATGACATTTATTTGCACTTTTTGATAATTTGCAGTGCTAAGTGCTGCAATTCTAAATTCCTAGGTATGATAGAATGGAACAAAGAATGCTGCTTTTAGCTCTTTGAGAGTTGTTAAAATGGAGGATGTTTAATTTTGTTGGGACAGCCTTATCAGATATTTTCAGTTTGTATTTACATTTTGAATTTCATCATACCTAATCAGACGTGCAACATTACCCTCATTTTTGGCATAAATGTCTCCACTAAATATTAATCCATTATAATGGAGTATTATCAAATCTCCCTATTAAACTATTTTCAAATCCCATTCACTTGGATGTTCTGGTTTGCCATCTGTGAGTGCCATGTGATATGCATGTGACTGTTTCACCCCCAGTAACTTTATGTCAGGCTTGTATAATAAAACTCAGTGCTGTAGGCCACAATTCACTGTGTAACATTACTATTTTAAACAATTTACACGCTTTAATAAACTCATCAAGCTGACATTAACGTACGTGATTTGTGGCTTTTGGCATTTTACACACATGCAAACACCCCCATCTGCATGTGTGAAAGCAGCTCTTTTGAACATTAACATACAGCTCTGTCAGTGTTTGGTGGAGTAATTTTAAATTGGAGTATATTTAGTAAAGAAATTACTGAAGCACAGCATGGTTGTAATTTGTGACCAATACCGAATGGTAATGCGTGCTGTGTTTGATACTTCAAAACATATAATTGTACACTTTAGGCTCATCTGTGAGCAAACAGCAACAGCAAACAACCCTTATGCTAACCACAAGGCCGCCTGGTAGGTCAAACAAATGCAGAAAAGTACTGACAGTGTTTGACTGGAGTGTTTTAGGAAACCTGTTAGCAAGCTGAGCACAAAGAGCCGTTCAGACTATTAATAAAGAGGTAAAACATTTCTTGATATTTTGAGAAATATCTTCCACTACAAAGTAATAACTCGAAGAGTAAACTGACAGCTAACCCTGCTCCCCTTGGCAAACACAAAGAAGCCATTTAGCTTTTAGCTTTCTCACTCTAACTCATTAGCTCTCTTGGCAAATTGCTGACTTGTCGAGACAAATAAACATGTTTTTCAAAAGAGCGAGGGAGAGGAGTTTACCAACTCTGCAGTTTCAGCCTTGTTTTTTCCTATACTTTCCTGTAGGTGAACATGCTGCACACAGCCAGTCTGTTGCTACAGGAAGTCGCTGTGCTGCATTGTGACCCGTCGTGATTGAATTTGAATATTGTAGGAACACTGCATTCTTTTAAGTTGCAGACAATTAAAAAAATGAACATTTCCAAAACATTTTAAGTATTCATTTGCAGATATGCTTGAACATTCATTAAATACTATTTGAACACTCTCAAGACCCATCATGAGCTTGAGGTAACAAATTATTATTGCAAAAAACAGGATGCAAACATGCACAATATTTATATTTAATTTTGAGTAAATCTTATTCCAGGCTCACAGTAACCTGTCACCCTTATAGTATCTGTTTCCTGAATTCACACAGACACGTTTTTCAAGAAAGCATCCTTTTCCAGTAAACTAGAAAGACCTCATCATGTCTCTTTCATCATGGTTCATATGAGGGTGTTCTTTTCCATAGCACCAGTATGCTCAAAGAAAGGTGTAACAAAAATGTAATCGGATTGATATTTCAGTGAACCTGCCTCACCTGGAACAGAAGTCTTCCTTTGTCTGACGTGAGGATGATTTACCTGTATTTCTGTACAAAGAATAATGTCGATTCCTAATTTTCCCTTTGTACTGTATCTTTTGAAGGCTTTGTACGAAGTGTATTTTTTTTATGTGATATGGGTCTATGATAATGACATAAACAGTACTGGATCTAACACTGCCATCCTGAAAAATCTAAAGGTGATTCCTTTTTTATTTATTTTTTTTAAACTGACTTTAATTCTGTCAATAAATTACACATGGGGGGACGGACCCTGGCAGGGTTTACACAGATGATGATATTAAGCTCTGGTGCTCTGGATCATTAAAATGCACACCATCGTTCTTTTCAGCTGTATTTGAATTCGTTATTGTACTTTCTTTACACAATTAAACAACTCCCCACCGTTGATATATACCCAAAGCCTTGAGCCTTATATTTGTTTTAATAAAAGTTATGTGTTAATGAACTTTATCATTATTTGTGGCAGGTATTAAATATGATGCAGCAAAAGAGGAAAAATTCCTGCAGGAGGCCAAACAGAAGGAACTGCTGCGCATTGAAGAAGCCCTACAGATAGCTGCAGCGAGAGGTATGTTGTGCGTTTGAAAGGTAGACCATGTAATATAATGGCTGCTTGTGAGCTTTTCCTATGCTGTCCTGTCAGTCTAACTTTCTGTGCTGTTAATGCATTGTTTAACCTATACATTGCGAATTATTTGTAAAATAAATTGTATTACAATGAATCCTTGGGTGTTCCAGTTACAGCACTGAACAGCATTGTTTTCTTCAGGGCATTTGAATAGACTTGGATCATTTCTAATGTAAATTTTACTGGCGTCTATAAACACAACAACAAAAAACCACCACCAGGCACAACATTGGAATTATTGTACTGGAACACCAATGGGAAATCTACATTATAGTACCAACTCTCACCATTTCCTTTCATGATTTGTTTTCATTGATTCCTACACCTTTCTTTTGTCCTGATATTTGTAATAAAGCCATGTACATGCTGTAAATCTTGATTAGAAATGGTCTTTACTATTGTACATTTTAAACCAGTTGTCCAGAATACCCTGCTGTAGAGAGTTGCCTATACTGGTTGCATCTTGGGGATGGGAGACAGGGTGTAGGGGGTGGGGTTGTATCTTGACATGTCGCTATATCTTTAGATTGCCACGGGTTTGCAAAGGAAAAGTATCTTAGATTGTAGTGGTGCTTTCTGTAAAATACAGGAGACCGATTACTGCTCAATATAGCAGGTTTTTTTTTTTTTTTTTGGAGACATTCTCTCTGTAAAGCTAAGTCCAATGGTATTAGTGGTAGGATGTTGAAACCACCAGCAAGTTCTCTTTTTAAGTACAGTTTTGGAAATAAAACGTCTTGCAAGCAATTTGGACAGAGCATCTATAAATATCCCAGGTAAACCCAAGACTAAAGGATCTCTGTACTGTTCTTTCATACCACAATGTTTTTAGCGTAGAGGTGTCAGGTGCAGGAATTAATGCTGAATTAATGGCGTCTTCTGCATCACCTACTCTCTTCGAAAATGCAGCACAGCTGATAATATTGGTATTTTTTAACACAATTCATTGAAGCTGATTTATTGTTCACTTTGCAAACTCACAGCTGCAGCCACTGATAGCGGAGCAATAAACTACCTTAATGTTCCTGGACTCGCACTAAATGAGACACAAAGTCACCCCTATCGCTCACTGACAGAATGAATAAAAATCTGCTGGCTTAGGGTTTTTCCACTGAATCCGTGCCTATCAGTCCATCAACTGTGTACTGTATTACACAAAGAATCACGAGTGGCTTTTTAAAAATTCTACCCCTTCATATTACCTTAAACAAAGGAGGGAAACACGTACGTATGTGTTGTTTATTTCACATGTTTACATCCTTTACCCGATGGGCCATATTCCTGAATCATTAGCACGCCAGTAATTGAACTGGGGTGCTGTGAATTTACTGGCACGTTAATACTTAATTAATTTTTTTGATACAATCATCATCATCTTTGCCCCTTAATACATTTCAGTCCGTGCTTGTACATATTTTTTTCCCAGCCGGAAGTAAATTACGGACTGGACTGAAACTGTTTGAGAATAGGTCCCTGAGTCAAGACAACAAACCTTTTAGCTGATGCCTTTATCTGTGTTTTCTTGGAAATGTGATTATAAACAAACAGCAGGTTTTTTTTTTTCTTCCATGCAGTTAGATAACGTGCAGTGCTTCTATGTATTATTTAATATGTATTGATTTGTATTGAATACGTAAAGAAATGGTTTGAATAATGTACCAGCATCTCATCTGATTAAGCCATTGATTCAGACAAAGCCTATTTAGGAGGGAAATCCAGAGGATTTCTAAGAACAGTAAATACTGCTATCTGAGTACTGCGGTGTTCTGAGCCTTATCAGCATTGGCCCTGGATACAGGTTCCTTGTTTCCCAGTCGTTACCACTGCAGACGAGAAACGTGCTTTAGAATATGCTTCCATTGTAGTTAGAGGAGTGATGTTAATAAGAATTGTACAGTTGTGAAAGAAACATTAATTTGATAAAGTTCTACAATAATAATACAGAAAACAGTGGCTATGCTTTCACATTATATTAATGGCTGCAATTTGATTTACATCCTTGATACGCCCCGAGTTGTGTGGTGGCTTTGTGATGTGGTCTAAGTGAGAGTTACATCTGATAAGAATCTTTACAGCCAGTCATCCCAAAGCTGTTCATGGACCAACTTTTATGTAACCGGGGCATTAGAGGCCAACTATTGGCAAATATGTTTTAGAAGGAAGCACTGTGCCTTTCCGTTCAAGATATGCTTTCTCAAATAGACCAGCACAGCTGTTCAATATTCTTGCATTGTGTTCTGTAATAATCTTTTATTATGACTAAGCCCTGCAGTGATGTTTAAGGGTTCAGAAGACATGGAGCTTCAAGATGCATGAATAGCATAATAAACTCCACCAGTGAATGACCAGGGTTTGAAAGTTACACTCTGACTGCACCCAGACCTTGGTTTCAGAACTCCCCCTTGTGTAGGTAAATTATTGAAACATCCAGGTGTTAAGAATGTGACAATTTGTAAAATGTAAAATGTTTAAGATGTATAAATAGGAGTGGATAACAATGTGTTAATTGCTACTTTATCGGTAAGACAGAACTACTACTGCAGGTTTTTCTATTTATATTCTGACTGTTGTAGTACAGAAGCACTGTGAATGATTGCTCTGTGTGTGGGCACACATTGATAAAAACTTTTAGTGGAAAATGTTTTTGATTTGATAATAAAAGTGCCTAAGTGAAAAGTACCTTGCACGATCACACCATACCTTACTATCAACAATGGTTGCATTGCTAGGGAACAGGAATGTTTTGGTACTTTCAATCACACTATAATCGTGGTCAGAGTGATTTAGTATAATCAATACAAAAAACCTGTTGTTTTGACTGTGACAAACAAGATAATGGACAAAGGTGTTTCTTTGTTATGAAATGTGCATAGTGTTTGTTTGTCATTTCTGCAAGGATGCATAGCATTCTCTTTGTATTCAAGGAATATTGCAGATGGTTTTTGCAGATAAAACTTGCTACATGACATTGGCAGATGTCAAGAACAAAACCGGTCAGCAGGTTGAAGGTTATATCATGAGCTGGCAGTTCATCCAAATATGCCAACACTAAACTAGACTGTGGGCCTGTTGTGTGGGCAAGAATTGATAAGAAATCTTATAACACACACACACACACACACCACCCTCTCGATATATCAGAGACCCATAGAAAAACAAATAGGCTAACAAATACTGTACACCCACTCCCTTGTTTTATCGGTGGTGTCAGGGTCCAGTATAAATCCTCTATGCAACACGCTTTCATATACAAATTCTCAAGGACATTTAACAATAAATATGCCAAACCCGAGACAAGTTGGAGGACATTAGTTGGCCACGTCTGTGATGTGCAACAACTAAACAATTGAAGCCAGCTTCTTCAAGTACATTAACTAATTGATGCATCTGCAATTCATCTACATCTTCTCTTTACCTGGGATGAACCAGGATGATAATGCTTGATGTAGTGTGACAGAACATTTTTAATAATTCGTTTTAAAAGGGTATGGTTAAGTGTTGTCATTTAATAAAGTGCTGTCATTACTATGTGGTGAGTGGTGCACAGAGCCTGCAATGTGTCTTAATTCATTAGAATTCTCTTTGTATAAAGGGTGGCCCCTGCTGGCAACAAAACAACACAGAAATAATTCTATTTGAACTCCACTTTGTCATGCATCAAGATGGAGAAGTTTTAACAGTCTTAAATAATTCCTACACTTGGCACAGAGTCAGTAGGTTCACTGTTATGCAGAGGATGGCACCTCATTAGTAGGTGACGTTGTGGTACGGTGAGTTGAACCAACCCAGCTGATTTCATCCTAAGCCAGCATGCAGCGCCATTACCAGGAGAGACACTTGTGGACCCCACACCTGCTGGTATTCTGTCATAGTTCATGGGTCATTTGGTAATACTTTAGATACCATGTCATTGGGTAACTACCAACTACCATTTTATGCTCTTAAATGGTAGGAATAGATGTGTGTGATCATGTAATTAGATGCCATGGTGTGATCATGTAATGTTGTTCACAAGGTCATTCCCATGTAATTGCACAGTAGTTACAATGTCAGGAACCATTGGTTATTACCTAAGTATTACACTGCCATTCAAATGCTATGCATGTCTGTGATCTAAGGTGCTATCGATTTGAATTTTAGCTGTAACAGTTAAGTACTAACCCAAACAGGTCCTGTTTATTTGTTTTTGCAATGCCTTTAAAACAAATGATGCCATCATTTCAAGCAAACTGGATCCTGGATGTTTGCTTTGCTGCAGAGCACATGAAGTACTGAGCTCAGATTACATCAGGAATTCCCCAAATAATATTCAAATTGGGAGAAAAAGTTAAACGGCGTGATGAAATCTACTTTCATCATGTGAATCAGAATGACAGGAGGCCTGAAACAGTTACATCACATGGTGGTTTGTTTATTACTGCAGTTCAAGTTCATTAGAATGATTTATTTAGCTGTCCTTTATCATGTTCCGGAAGTTAAATGTTTGATGGTCGCTGTTTGGCAGGAAATTATTACACTGTTTGGTTCCATACTATGATTTTATACCACAATTTCATTAAATCCCATTTGCCTGAATTTTATCAACTTTTGTAATTAAAGCTAGAAGTTCTTAAAGCGCACCACACTCGTGTTCCGGGTCATACGTTTTTATGGTTAATTAAGTTCAATTGTTTGCTTCTTTGCATGATGCATGCTTTTACCACCATGCCATCTTCTTCCCATCTGAATTTCTTGTGGGAAACTTAACTTTGAACATAACTTGAGTCTGATGTTTTTTGCTGCTTGCCTTTTGCTACCGTGGGATGAAGGCACTCAAACTGGAGACTTCTTATTCGATTTGGAAAGCTATGTGTATAAGGATGTCAAGCCAGGTAGGTACCAAGGCTGTTATCAGCATTTATCTGAGTCAACCTGCACACCAGTAGTGTATTAACAAGACAAATGCCTACAAATACACTATGGCTTTGTTATTTATTAATATTTTTAGTAAAAATCTGAAACATGTATCAATACCTGTAAAACCCTTGATGTTGGATCTGGATAAATACTTAGTTTTGATACAAATAAATGTGATGAAAGTGGTTGTAGCTAACAATAATTCCATAACTCTTACCTGTCAGGCTATCATGATTCGCTGTATAGGTTTTGAAAGAGAAAGAGACACTTGTAACAGCAAACATGTACAGTATATTCATTTTAAAGAATGATATCTGATACTACACTAGGTTAAAGGAAGTTCTGTGTTTGCTTGGCTTGCATTACTTCCAGGTACTCAGTCAGTAGGAGAAGCAGCTGGCTAGTTAATGATAGGAGCAAAGGCAAGACCACCTACAGTAGTGTAGTGCTGTATATGTTACTGTGACAGGGTAGCGTCACTGCCCAGGCTGTTACCAGCAGGAAAGACACCCAGAGACAGAAAGCTCCACCAACAGACAAAGGATTTCTCCTTCCTTATATATATGTGGCCACTCCCAATTAGCACCAATTACCTAATTGGGGAATGGCCACACCTTTGATTGCTGGCAGGGATAGATTTAACCTCATTCCTGCCAACCTTACATTCTCACACACACACTATTTACAGCAGCAGGTCTGCCCTGCCACAGTTATAAAATTATATATTTCTTTGCTAAAAAATATATTTTAAAACTAAACATTTGAGATGATTTTTATTCTAAGAGGCAGTCTCATTGGAACGCTAGTACACATTTGAGAAAAAAGAAATAGTAAGTTATCAAGGTTGACTACTATACTGCACTGACCTGGCTCTATGCAAAATATTGTGCCACAAAGGCATGAATACAAAAACAACATATACAAATGAGATAACGTTGTCATGTTATGACGGTGTCGCTTAGATCCGTTGCTGTATTGTTTTTTCACAACATGCTATTTGATGTAGAGCCAGATTTTGAAAACCAATTAGCCACTTGGGTTTTATTATGGTGTACACAACAGATGCCTTGGTGTTTAACCAATGCAAATGTCCTTGAATGATGTCATCTTTTATAGACAAATTTTCACCATTAATTTCCGGTTTTTAATAACAATGTGTCATTAATGCCTGAGGGGAAATATCGCGGCTCACATGAATAGAAAAAACCGCCTAGAAGTAGTTGCTCTGTGCATTGAATGATTCAGGGTTAGTCTTAGGGTTATCTTCTGTTCAGACAACGAAGATGGTTTTGGAGCAGATGATACAGACTCCACAGTCTGACTGATTATGCTTTCCTGTTATGCAAATTACATTTTTGACACTGCAAGAGCTTGTAAGTCAGGCATTTTTTGTATTGAGCATTTGAATGCTATAGTGCTACTTTGAGTGCTACATTAATTTATTATTTTGTATTGTGTTTTCACGCTGGACACTCCCAATTTCTTACTTGCAGAGATTATATAAAGCCATTTATTTTAGTGGACCGTGAATTTCACGTGCATATATATTTTTTAAATGTAGCGACTTTTATTTTAGCGTTTTTCACCTACAGATGTGTTTTTCCATTATGTACTTTTGACTGGACACTGCACCTTTTAAAGTTTGAATGTATGTTTTGTAAAAAGATTTGAAATGACAAAACAGTGGACATACTGCAGCAGCTTTGAATTGTATTTTATCATTCATGAAATATGTTAACTGCACTTATTTTCATCGGGTTTTGATGATTGCTGTGCACTGGCATTTAGGGAAAATTGTTGCACTATACAATTGTCAATTCCGATAAAACAAATGCAGATCCACAAATGAATGAGAAACACCTGTTTGTGTGTCTTTCCTTGCATATGTCTGTTTCTACTGATTGGGGTAATTTTTCACCGCTGCTGTTTTTTAAATAATACAAGAGGGGCTCCCCTGGCAAAGACACGACTGTGTGGTGTGCAGGGTGAGTCATGCACTCAGGGGAGTACAACTTTGTGTCCTGGCTGTGCCAAGTTGCTGATCTTTGCTGGGGGTTCTCCAGGGAGGGTATGGGACTGTTTCTCCTCAACCTGCTACAGAGAATCCCAGAGACCAGGTTAGGTGACATCTGCTGTAGAGCGCCTGTGTGTGAAGAGGTAGATGACTTGCTCATGGGATCGGAGGATGCCCACTGACCTTCAGCTCTCCAGAGCTGCTGTGGGGATTAGTTGTGTTTTCAGTGAATTGGACATTCTAAATTTGGAAGAAAAAACAGAAAAAGAAAAAGAAGAAACAAAAAAATAATTAGGCACACTGTTTTCATTCAAATTTTACTTTACAGTGTGGGAAGTCAATTAATCCGACGGCTTGTGTGGTAGTGTACCTCCTCAAGTGCTGCAATAAAAAAAAGAATGCTGCTTAACATTCTAAATATTGATTTGAGTTTGTTCCGGTTTTAATAAGTTACATAATTGAATGAGTGCAGTCACTTATATTTTATGTAGATATTTTTCTCTAATGTAATATAACTAGCTTTAATGCATTCTGTGAGTGTGGATATGTACCAAATATAGTATACACAGTGCATGCTGTTGTTTTGATGGTCTTGTTTCAGTGGTCGAATGCATAGTATTATAATTTCCTTTTTCATTCTGAAATCTTTGTCTTGTTTGCTTGGCTGCATCTTTCCTCTTTACTAACTTTTTTTTCTTCCTAATGCTTGCGTTTTAAAAAGGACGTAAGCATAAAAAGCATAAAAAACACTTTAAGAAATCTAAACGACGTGAGCACAAGCAAGGTATGTAAGTGCAATATCTATATGTAGTATATATAGTACTTATTAGCTCCTTCTCAAACTGGCATTTATGTTTATACTGTCTTGTGAGAGGGCTTTACCCCTTAGATTTGTTCATTCTAGATTTGTTTAGCAATTCATATTTACAGTATTTTTAACTGCTTTTTGTGAATCAAAGTGCTTTGTCTGATTTTGTTTTATTTTTAGAGAATCCTAAAGATGAGAAGAAGGATTCATTTCAAGAAAAGCTACTTACTCAGGTCATAAAGAATCTGCAGGTCAAAATAACTAACATTCATATCCGATATGAAGATGATGTGAGTATACCTCAAAAGAGTCACATGATGATGTGCTTGTGTTATTGTATACATTCCTGTTGGACAGGGAAACTGGCTAGTATTTTATTACATATTTATTTTGTATTAACATTGATGCTGTTTGAAGGACCAGTTGGGCCAGATGATGGACACAGAAGTGAAGTGACGTAATTGCGAAGTTCTTTTGGCATTTAAATGAACATATTTAAATAGCTCAAGGCTGTCTTGAACTATGTTTCTTGGGGATTTGTAGCTTTATGGGGATGATCCAACCCAAAGTCTTAAATATGCAGACAAGGGAATGGAGGATACTTGTGTCCCTATAGCTAAAACTTGGGAATGTAAACAAATTGTGTTGGTTTTTTTTCTGAGCGCGTAGAATAATCAGCCATGTTCCCAGCACATTGGAAGGATAATCGTGGGAAACACTTAGACTCTCTGTCAGAGAAAGTTTACTATATGTTATATATATTTTTTATTTCCCAGATTACAGACCCTGAGCAGCCTTTCTCGATGGGTGTTACACTGGAAGAGCTCAGTTTACAGGTAAAGATCTGATCTTTTCAGTGATTAATACATCAGAAATGCTGTTGTTGTCTACTTGACCTTGATTTGCAACTGTAGGATAAATGTGTAGCAATTTTCCAGTTGCCTGGGAGAAGAACATTGAGTTCCTGTTAAGGAAGCTTTCAGCCTAATGCATTGGGAAATCAGTGTGCTGCACTCTGAACTTCTGAGCAATTCAATTACGTGTCAGTTTTCTGTATCAGCAAACATTCGGATCTTCAGCTCTCACTTCTTCATTACTGTTTATTGCAGATTTCCTGAGCAAGAACAAGCATGTCAGTAACATACACCCCCCTCCGCAGCTCCAAATTCAAAATGTCAGCCATGAGTATGATGGGAATGCTGATGAACATGACATGCATCAACAGTATTACAGAATAACATTAATACGAATTAACAATCTTTAATCACAATGTGATAAGCAACACTCCAGATTAGTGCCAGTTTGATAAGCAGGTCTCCAGACAGTGTCACTCCTGCCAGGGATTGACAGTTCTATCATAAACATCACTACAGGTATTTCCCAATACAGTAATCCGACGCGTTTCGGCCCGTCACATATCTGCCCTAACTGTTTGTCCGCCATGATCAATCTCTTCAGCAACGTTAGTTTATTATTGAACAGAGAAGATTAGTTCACAGATTGTAGATCCTACCAAAGTTTTCGCACAGTGTGTTGTATGTGCGCCGTGCGCAGCCATTGCTGGTAGTGTCACGTGAGCTGTTCAGTGTGTTGACTATATGTAAATAAATCATATTCGTCTGTATAAACTTCATCCTCCTTCTCGATCTCCTGCCTGTTACTCAGCAGCGAATGCACACACCCACATGGCAGATGGCTACTTTGGCACAAGCATTAATACCCTGTATCTTTCTAAACAAGGGTGACCTCCCTAATAAAATCTGACTCTCAAAACAGTAGTTGTGTGAATATCGTAATTGTTACAGCTGTGCATAATGGTATTTAAAACAGGATTAATTTATCCGGCTTTTTACATATCCGCCCTTACTCTGGTCCCACCGCAGTCGGATATGCGACGGATTACTGTACCGGATTCACACAGGAAGACTAAGCACATTCACATGTAGGTCATGTACTACAAGGTTAAGTTAGTTACTCACAGGCTCTTCTGTGAACATGAACAGGACAGAACCCACCGCAGATCGATAACTTTGAAATTCTTTTCTTTACAGACAGCCGATGAAAATTGGAAGCCATGCATACTAAACAATGCGGACAAAATCATCTACAAGGTAACTTTAAAAACATAAAAAAACATGTAGGCTGTATATATGGATGTTCTTTTAAGCTAGATTCTAACTAAGCTATCAGTGGTACCTAATATATATATATTACATATTTTACATAATTTCTACTTAATAACCACATCGGACATCTTTCTTAAATGCCCTTGTACCTTTTGAAATGCATCTGTGGTGAAAATCAATCTGTCTAGAATTTGTTGTATTTTTTATTAAACATAACCACCTTTAAACAGACAGTTCATACAGTACCCATACTGGTAAATGCATGAATCAGCTGTCATGGATTAAAATCATTACATCACGCTCCATACTGAGCAAAACACATACATTTGTGTAGATCCTGTGATCTTACGACAGTTTTTTCTTTTTTTTTTTTTTTTTGTTGTTGAAATTGTATTTTGCTTGTTGGAAGTGATTATAGCGAACAAAATAATTCCATTAATCTGTGCCCAATTGTCAAATACTGTAAGTCTTAAAAAGCTGTTTTATTTTATTACACTGTTATGAAATCTCTGTTTGTGAGCCATGCTTTCAGATAGTGTTGCACTTCCTTGGTAATTTTACCTGGAGGGTGAATTCTCCACTCATTTCCTTAACCAGCCATCTGCTTCCCCTATTGACTGACATGCCAGTAATTTCAAAAGTGAAATGACCTAGAAAGTGCGACAGATTCCCCGAGAGTAAGAAATGAAAATTTGTTTATGAAAATACACAATTGCTATAACATGTGTTTCTTTCAAAACTGCACATTTGAGACCAAGTTGCAAAACAGGTAAAATGTATGTAATTATTTAGTTAGCTACAGTCCCATTAAGTGGGTCTGTATAATATGTATACTGGTTTGTTTGGGATACTTTTTCAAAAACAAGCAATCTTGGTGTTAACCCTGCTTAGACAGTGCGCTGCATAGTAAGAGGAAGCCTAACTGCTCTGTGTTTGATCAATTCCAGCTTGTCCGTTTAGACTGCCTGTGTGCCTATTGGAACGTGAAGAGCAGGATGTTTTACCGTGGTACTCAGGAAGATATACTGGTAAAATATGTCATTTTATTTTGTTTGTTTATATTGTTATCCTAAGTAATGTTTCTTTTAGTTTTTGTCCTGAAAAAACATGGACATTGGGTACATCTCTGTGAAAGGAACCTCGCACACGAGTCGACCATTAGCAACATTAATGGATAGCTAATGCTTTTTTCTAATTTTAGAACTTGTTTCCTCGTAGCTTATTTAATGTGTATTTTAATATTAGGAAATGTGCATTAATCAGGGTACATTGATTAAAAGGCATAGTTTAATAAAAAGACACATTTTAAGAAACACCCTCTACTGTAGATTGGGGGACAGTTGTATTTAATAAAAGCAGAAATGTTTTATTCAACCTCTTGCACTATAATAATTTGCATATGCAAATTATGCAAACAAAATACTTCATATCGTGAAAGTGAAACAAACACTCTAACAGTTAGAGTGAACAAAAACAATACATTAATGCAACTATACAAAACACGGGTGAAACGTCCATTTTAATTTACAGAAAAGTAAGAACAATATGAAATTGTATTAAATATAAAACGTTCAAGGTTAAAGTAACACAGTGACTCTGTCATGGTGATCTACTTCTTTCTCAGTAATTGGCAGAACGATTGAAGGATATACCTATAGAAAAACATTTGAACTATGCATGGACATTTAAGAGATTCTGTAAGCTTTGGATGTAGATAATTATTCTAATACCTCTAACATTTATAAGGGGATACATGTATGTATCTTACTGACATGTCTTGTTTATTTATGTAGTATCCTTTAACTTCAAAGGTCAGCTGGTGAGGATAGTTTATTCATTCAGCTTGGACAAAGAGATTGTAGCAATCCATCTGTCAGTGGGCTTTTCAAAAGTTAAGTAGCTTTGGGGCGGTAGATGACGTCAGGTGCTCTTGACATAGGAAACAGGAGAAACACTTTCTATCTGCAAGAGCAACTGAAGTCTTTTGAAGGTAACCCTGCTTCTAAGCTGTCAAACAGACACAAACAAAAACCCTCCGTTCATGCTGGCCATTACAGATTTTGTTTACCCTGCTTTGATCAGTGGGCAGTTCTACTGCCTCCTAATTGGATCAGTATTCCTCAAAGCCAAAGATGAATTACTCTGTTGAAGTGTCTAGTGCTTAAACTAATGAGCTTGTTCTCCTCGCACTGTATGATTTGACTGGTATTTTTCCATGCTGTGTGTACATGTTGGGAAGCATGCTGTGTAGCGTTGTGTGCAGTTGAATCGGGGCAAACGTTAAAAAGCAGAAACGATTGTACTGATTGTGAAAGGGAGGTAGGGGGGGTTCACTGTAACACTTGAATGCTAATCTGATGTGATCACCATGCATCTCGGGTATTGTATTGTATTGTATTGTATTGTATTGTATTGTATTGTATTGTATTGTATTGTATTGTATTGTATTTGATCCACCGATCCGATTTAGTGACCTGTATGTGCTTTTATCTTAACCTTCAAAATCCACTTGTGCTGGGCAGAAGTACGAGTGAATCATACCCACCCTAACAGATTTATACGCACATGAAAGCTTCTCTTCTAAAAAAGACAGTGGCCCCAGATTCAGAGAGACCCAAACTGAGTTACCTAATGAGTGTCCAATGCGAAGGACTTGAGAGGCAGGTTTTAAATCGCTGACTGCAGAAAAAAAAATATGGAGGCAGAACTTAAATTCTGTCAATTTATATTATACTGTCAGGGAAATTATGGAGGTTGTTGCATTCATTTATAAATAACAACTGTCCAAAAACGCGATAACTTTTGTATACTTTTGCAGCCCCATTTGATATTGGAACGGAATTTCTATGTTTCATTGTGCCGAAGGAAATGAGGCTTGCTTGTGTTGAAATATGTTTTTCAGTTTAACTTATTTATTAATTTGCAGACACAATTTCTCTGTGACTTACTGTTCAGCTAACTCCAGGTAATGTTAGATATCTGACATTAATGAAAATGAGGAGTTGTTAACATTTTAATATTACACAACATTTTTTTTGTCAAGCCAGTGGTGCCTGATTTAAACCACTTGATTAAAAAGGTTAGTCTTTACCTCATCTCTCTGAGCTCTAGGTTTTGCTTGAATACAAACCATTGCTCTTAATTAATAGTCAACACAAACCATATGTCCAGGTTTGCCAAAGAAGAAAAGGATCGTCACGAAGAAGTAAATAGAATTGGGAAACAGGTCATTCTATTAGTGGAATTAAATCCGTCCCCCATCCGGTTACATTGAATGAGTCTTTCTTTTAAAAACCTATCCAGTTAATCATTCTCCATCTTGACAAGCCTAAAGGTATTGCTTCACCATTTGTACTTCAAAGCAGGATAAAAGATAGACATGTCATTGTTGCATATTTTTGCTGTTTTTTGCACCCACAGGAAAATGACCATCAGTCTATAATTAAGCAAATAAAAGGAATGTTTTATAAAAGTGGTTGAGCTTCATCAGACATGCATATACAGACATTTATTTGATGGCAACCAATCTAAATACTATCAATTCGTGATGCTAGAAAAAGTGATAAACAGTGGACTTTATTGCTTTTCTGAGTCACTTTCTATCCAAGTGGAGCAGTTTTCCACTATAAGATGAAAAACTGTAGTTGATATCTGTTTTATTAAAGTATTCACTCAGAGAAATCTGTGATGCTGTGTCTGGCCCGCCATTTTGTTTATTGTGGTGTGGAGTCAGAGGGCGCTATTGACCGCTCGGAGACGAGTCTAAGCATTTAATAAAAATATGTCTCTCATTAAAATGTTAGGCATAGCCCTGTTTTAATAATTAACAGCTATATTTATATGACAGGTATATTGTTAGAATTCATTATCTCAGAAATATGGAATAATTGGGGAAGAACTTACAGTTCATTTCTTACTCAGAAACCCTTTCCAGAAGAGGGTGTTCCAAGATTCATCAAAGAGATATGTTGAATAATGCAGTGCTGATTAGTGTGAAGTTCAGGTTACTCTGGTATCTGTATAGATGCATTTCAATCAGCTCCTTCTCATTATTTCTCATTCTTTTGTTGCTGTAGCTACGAGGTTGAGTTCATGTTTATGGTAAATTATGAATAATACTCGGTTAACAAGTTTGATTTAATGTTACAGCATGTACTGTACTTGTTCTGCAGTGATTTCCTGCTTTTTATTGTGTTGACATACTAAGTGCTCAAGGTCAGGTTTATTGCAGTGTGGAGTAGTGGTTAGGGCTCTGGACTCTTGACCGGAGGGTCGTGGGTTCAATCCCTGGTAGGTGACACTGCTGTTGTACCCCTGAGCAAGGTACTTTACCTAGATTGCTCCAGTAAAAAATAATGTGATATCTTGTAACAATTGTAAGTCGTCCTGGATAAGGGCGTCTGCTAAGAAATAAATAATAATAATTTTGAACGCTGTGAATGCGGGACTATTTTGTTCTGAACTTACTTTTTGTATGGACTTTTTATCTGGGGTTGTTTTTCTCATCTAATGCTGTCTTTGCTCCGTGATGAAGATCAATGCTGTGGTTGTTTCTGCTTAGATATGGCTCAATAATTGACAGTTATGGCTTTCATTAAGGGTGTTTGGTCTGGCAAGGATGTGTAACTGCTCAGAAGGATTCCATTCTTTTTTTTATTGTAGTTGTGGGCAATGCTTGAAATGGGGTGTCGGGGAAACAGAGTTTGTGCAAGAGTTTCCAACATTTTAACTAAAATATATAACCGGCAAGTTTAAAACTGAAATTAGAGTACTTACGAAACAGAGCTGCAGTCAAAATAACTTCCACAGGGGCTCAGGTGGTAAATCTTCACGGCTCCGAGAACAGATAATAGATATCTAATAGAGAACAAAATGACATTAGAAATCGCCCAGAAGGATTATGGTAATAAAGCTGTTAAATATATAATGTTTTCTTTGTTTATTGTGTTGTCATTATTGCAGACATTGTCATTGCATAATAATTTACTTACCCCCTTTTGTGTTTTACTACCAGGTTTTGATAACAGCAGTGCATTGCTGTTGTTTGAACAGGGTTTAACAGTGGTATCAGATCCTGTATGTTTATGGTTTGTTGACAGACACGCCACTAGTAACATAGGGATCTGAACTCATTGTACACCCTGGAATAGCTCCAACTGCTGTGTATTTAGAGTCTTGTATATACCATATACTACCAATTACATTTCTAATATGAACTGAAATTCAAATTCAAATAAAGACTGATGAAAAAGTGTTCATAGGCATACAATATCAACTGTTTCTAGGCAGGGAATTCTGGAGTAGCCTAAAGACTAAACGATGTAGCACATTTAAACAAAACCCAGAGTCTGCCAGAATAACCCTCCATGTCAACTTTAAAATAATGTGCTTTGATGAGTTTTTATTATCTGTATTTCCATTTCTTTCCCCCCCAAAAAACCACTAGCAATGCAACTGTTAATGCTGGTGCTGATTTTTAAGTGTACTGTAATTACAACTCATTAACCCACAAGAACTGTAAGAAAGTTTGCTGCAAGATTGTGGCCAGGGTTTCTTGAATCTGGAATATTCTGGAGGCTTGAGTTTATCAAAGAGGTCGGCTCCTGTTTATAATTAGCTGCTATCTGCTCTGTATTTCTTTACAGGGACTGCTGAAAGAAGGAATTGCTTCAAGTGTCAAGGAGCCCAAAGATTATCAGTACAGTATGTAACATGTATTTCAAAAACATACCTCTGGTTTCTATGGAAACCAAAACAATGCAAAAAAGACAATCCAAACTCACAATTCCGTATGGCACTGGAAATCTACAAAAAAATACATTTTAACGTATATTTTGTAGCAGTTTAATAGAAAGGTATTTTGTGGGTCCATTACCTCTAAAGCTTGGGAGCATTTCTCAGCCTAAAGTACTTAAAGCTAACAAAGTAATTATTGCAAATCTTACCAAACAGACATTTCTATCATTTCATAACTCTCATATTGTCCTATATTAAACATGCACACATTATGGTAAATGGGAATGGTATTTTTTCTAAGTTTTGAACTGCATGCACCCCTCAATTAAAATATTTGTTACAGCCTTAATGTACAGTATATGCTAAGAGTAAGCACATTGTTAATATACTGTAGATAAATATTTGCAGTAGCACGCCAATGCTAATACTGAAGAGGTAACTGCCTACTTGTGCCAAATCAAGGTTAAGAGTTAGCAAAAGTAGGGGTGGTGGGTAGAATTTATATAATGGGTTTTATATAACAATTAGCAATGTGGTTGTTTAAGAAATATTTTGTCTTGGAGAATAGCTTTCACAGTAGTGCGCATGAACTGAAGTAGCCTGAACAACTCTATTTCAAGAAGGATTCAACACTCCCTTGCTTAATAAGAAAATTGAATTATACACATTTTCTATTTTTTCTTTTTCAGTTTTCAGACCTATATTTGCTTCAGCAAAACTCTGCATCAACCCTCATGCTGAGATTGAACTCAAGTCCCCCAAAATGTACCTTGACATGGAAGTCCAGAGTATTGCTATAGAGATGACCAAGCCACAGGTAAGACAACGTGCAGGCATGCTGTGTCTCAGCTTTGCACAACCCTTTCTGTCAGAAAGAGAATGGGGTTGTTTGAAGAGTTGACAACTGACTGGGATTAATCTAATTCTGATAATATGATATCAAGCATATGCTGGGCCCTACTTCAAGCACAGTTTGATGAATTTTAATGACTGCTGGCAGAGACAGTCTTCTCTAATGCCACCTGCATCAAAAGAACTCCATTCCTGTGTGCTTTATGAGCCAATGGCTGCAATGTGAAGGGCTTCATTGTGTTGCCTTCAAAGTGGTCGTGTACACTCGTCCATACAGCCTGGACATTCTAATGATGATCCCAGTACTTCAGTGTATAACAAGAGTTAGATTATTCATTGAGTACGACTCTTAACCCAAACATGCCTGGTTATCGAGCTATGTGTGCTTTGACTTCACTTTCGTAGAATGACTGAATATACAGCTATGGCTAACAGTTTTGCATCACCCTATAGAGTTATCTAATTTTGCTTCATAAAGTCGAATGAAACCTGCAGAATAATGTTACGTTAGCGTATTACATACCGCTTTGTAGCTTTCCCTATACTTAATGAAAAACTGATACAAATTGAAAAATGTGACGTTTAGAAATCTAACATGAAATACTGTACTACTATTATGGCTTCCAGTAGACTTTTGCGGTACAATTTTGTAGTTTTCTTCGATTACATGATGTTAAATAAAATATCTAAGTTATGTTCATATATTTTATTATTTTTAAATCAATCAGTCTCAATCCTAAAATTCTAGGTGATGCAAAACTTTTGGACATAGCTGTAAGTGAATAGTCATACATACTGTACAAGGCTATTTCCATGCTCTTAGGACATAAAACAAAAAAAGTTAGTTTAATCTTCCTTTCTTTTTATAATTCTGCAACAAATGAGTGATCTCTTTAAAAATAACACCGTTTAATGCCAGGTAGCTATTCGTGGAACATTGACACAGGGGCAATGGGTACATTAAATATCAAAGTGTAGGTCATATCTTGCTATTGGCAGTCATTGTGTGACAACCATAACGTTTTATCACTTTTTTATTAACATTTTTTTCTTTCTTTTAGTACCTCAGTATGATAGACCTTCTTGAATCGGTAGATTGTATGGTCAAAAATGCCCCCTACAGAAAATACAGACCAGAACTACCACTCCATAACAATGCCAGAAAATGGTAAGTCAGTAAAAGAAATTGACCTTTTAAAAAAATGCATAAAATGCCCTGGACAAACTGCCCATTCTAACTGGTAAGATTTCCTCCCATGCAGTTGTCTCAGTACAGTACAACCATCTGTTTCTTCATCACACTAATACGTGTTTTAAATATACTGAGACAACCCACTCCTGGAGCGTTTGAAGGCACTTTGCTTGCGCAGTGATAGCTGGCAGAAGAGAGCAAATATACTTGCATGGTGAGGTTGTAACTGGCTGAAAACGGTTCAAAGCCACTTGTCCTAATCCTGAAGTTAGTGTATCTTTATCTGCCTTTCGATTCTGACAAGGTCTTTTCTCAATGTTCTTTGTTTCAGGTGGGGTTATGCCATTACTAGCATATCAGAGGTCCACATCAGGAGGCCCACTCAGATGTGGCTCTGGAGCTCCATCAAAAAGCACAGACAGCACCTTAGGGCTTACAAAACAGCTTACAAAACCAAACTAACACAAAGCAAGTGTGGCGAGGAAACATTGAAGCAGCTTCAGGTGAATTTTAATAAATGAAACGGCATTGAAAAACACCTGGTTAAATCCAAGACAAACACTTAGACAGAAAATCCTGGCCAATTGTATAGCATGTCAGCAAGAAAGATGATGAGGAATACCAACCTACAGTAATTCTCTATGAGGCATAGCAGGCAGTACAGACAGGTATTTTGCTCTCCAACTGCAAACCTTGCATTTTCCATGGAAAGGGGCCAGAATTTTCTAGAACTTGGAACACACTGTTTAGTGGTAAACGTGTATCTGTAGCTAAACTGGTTAATTTTTATTTAACTATATTTTATATAAAAAATATATATATATATATATATTATAGGTTGCTGTAAGGTATAAACTCCACTCCAGGTCACAGGGGCATTGCACCCCTGTACGATGTCTTATGTGTATTAAAGAGGAGTGTTTGATGAAGACTTTTTGTTGAGTCATTTGTCTTAGATATGAATAAACTACT
This sequence comes from Acipenser ruthenus, assembly GCF_902713425.1. NCBI lineage: Eukaryota > Metazoa > Chordata > Actinopteri > Acipenseriformes > Acipenseridae > Acipenser > Acipenser ruthenus. The sequence goes on from NC_081209.1 coordinate 22,069,977, forward strand.
TTTTTTCTTAGTTGGGCTTGAATAATAACTAGTTTGGGTTATTTCTGATAAAAAGTAATCATAAAAAAAGGTTTATACCTGTATTTAGTAAGTAGCCTGTAGTTAAAATCTGTATTTTAATCTGCATGTCTCTCTTCCCCTAGGACTTGGAAAAGACCCTTGATGTTTTTAATATCACGTTAGCCCGGCAGCAGGCACACGTGGAGGTTTGTATTCTTCAACCTTTTCAAGGCTAAATGAATGAATGAGTTGATGCTCACCCCGGCATTACTTTACTGTTGTAGGCATTCACTGGGGAATATATGGGCTCTGTTCACAAAGCTTTAACTTAAGCTATTCAAAGAATGTTTTTTCAAAGTGTTTTTTTTGTTATTAATAAAATACATTTTTATATCCATGAACCTGCTTTCATATTTTTAAAGATATGGGAAAACTGCGCACAGGGAATTATGATATCATACTACTGTAAATGCCTTACTGGACTTTGCTATTGCAAGTGTTGACTGCTTTACCAGTGCTGCTCTTGGCTTAGTTGGACGTGCCTCTCTAGCTGATGGCTGACTCTTCTTCCACAGGTGATTAGGTCTGGGCAGAAGATGTTAGAGAAGAAGGCTACGCAAAAGGAGAAGCAGGGAGGGGGGTGGTTCGGTGGCTTTTTTGGAAAGAAAGAAGGGAAGAAGAAAGCGCAAGAGGAGGAGTCATCGGCACCTGAGAGTAAGCTGTTGCTGTGTTTTCAGAAATACTGTATATATCATCCATTTCAGTGAAAAGAGTGACCAGATTGACATCAGCAACAGTCAGAAAAGTACTAAAAAAAGGTTGATGTTAATGTTTCAATTCAAACACGACTATGCCAGGTTTAGTTTAGTTTAGTAATCATTACGTCAGTTTGGTTTGCTTGTTGAACCACGTGTTGCAACACCATCCCACAACGGATGAAATGTGCAAATAACAGAAATGTAGAATTTTGTAGCTAGTTCTGGATACCTCCCTTGTTCTGCAATTGATCACTTAGTCTTTTATTTGGCAACCTTTATTTTTTGTAATTTTTTTTACTTGTAGACAAGTCTTAAAATACTTGTATTGTGAAACATCAACCTTTGTAAATAGTTCAGAATCCCTAAGACCACACTAATCATGTCTCTCCACTGCTAGTTTGCCAAATCTCTTGAAAATCTCATACCTATGAGCTGTGGTTTACTGGTCCATTACATACCATGTCATGCAGCTGAGGGTTTATATTAAGACTGAAAAAGGCTCTAAGCTATAGATCCTCTTGTGCTGTCCTTGTTTTTAATATATGACACCATATAACCTTAATACTGTCTGATCTTCATTGACTCCCAGTAGCACAGCATTTGGACTCTGCATGGTCTTTTCCCTGGTGCCTAACAGTTGAAGTCATTATTTTGCTACTTGCTTGAATGCTCTACTACTGCACTGCTTCTTTATAAAGTATCTAAGTTCCGTAAATGTGCAGTATTAGTTTATTATGCTTTAGTCTGGAGCCAAACTGATACACAACAGGATACAGCATATGTTCTGAAAGCATATGCAGTATAGTGTAAGCATTTCACTCCCCCTCCCCCCCTTTAGGTATTGATGAGTTTATGACTGCAGAAGAAAAGGCTAAACTCTACACTGCAATCGGATACAGCGGCAGCTCCCATAATCTCGCTTTGCCCAAAGAGGTTTGCACTTTCTTTTTATATTTATTTATTTTATTAAAGAAAGTGACCGCCCCCAGATGTGTACATGAATAGATATCTTGATTAATAATATTTTCAAGATCACCCCTTGCTAAAGATTTAGCGTAATAAATCAATGTGACCCCTGTGTTCTGTTTGTTTATTTAGTATGTTGCCAGTGTTATGACCTTTAAGCTGCTAAGCACCTCCATCACTGTGCGGGAGGAGCCTGGTGTTCCAGAGACACTGAAGGTGCAGATGATCTCCTTGAGTACCAGTATCTCCCAGCGGCCAGGAGCACAAGCATTGAAGTGAGTTGAGTCTTGCATGTGCATCGTTATAACAGTAATATCATTTAACATTTATAACAGTAGTTATGGTACATGTCTTTCCTTCATAAATATATCAGAGCTTTCTATTTGTATTTATTTTATTTTTTGTTAATGTTCCTCCTCCAGATGTGGAGCTTGACCTAATGAGAGTAATTCTAAGAAATAAAGCTTTAGAATATAGGTTAAACTTTACGTAATATTGTTAAATGAACAGAATACTATAGGAACTGTGGTTATTTGACTAACCTCATTCACGGAATAATAATTATATAAAAAAACAGGTATCCAAGAAGAACACAGAATTCACACTATCCACTTGCTTCCCACCGTGAACCACAAACCCATATTTATTTCATTTATTAATGAAAAGAAAGCAGGTCACTCCTACTCGGAGAGCAGCGTTTTTATTCTGCCTGTCCCAGTTACGCATGTATTAACTGTTATTTCTGTTAAACGTGTGTTTCAGAGTGGAAGCTAAACTGGAACACTGGTATGTAACAGGGCTCCAGCAGAGAGGTGCTGTTCCTTCTCTCATCGCTTCTGTAGGAGATGCCACTTCGTCTTTACTCCATATCCGCTTTGAAACCAACCCTGAGGGCAGCACTGCAGACCAGCTGCTAGTCGTCCAGTCTCAGCCCGTTGAGATTATTTACGATGCCGTAAGTATATCTGGTAACGCCCCCCAGCCGAGCCCGAACTGCATTTTCATTTGTAACATGTTATTATATTGATACTGTGTTATGTACTGTACAGTGCAGCATCTTTTTAACTGTCCTTCCATTATTTATGCACAGTATCCCGTGAACCACACAGCTACTAATATAATATACTAGAAGATAACTACAGGGCTTACAAGTATATGAGGAGATATCAAGTGGATCATTGTATCAATATTAGGGAGGGATACTAGAGGAGAGACTGGGATTGTCTCCACTTTCACTCCATGCATCCTTTAGGTATACATTAGCTACTGTGTTATAACAAGTGCTGTGGTCCTTTTTTAGATCCTGTGTTGTAATAAAAATACAGTTATGTGCTGCTAAAATAAGTGTTTGATTGAATATGCTTGTTCTTCAGTTTTCTTTTATGATGATATAGATAAAACAAATACGGAATTGTATTGTATACTGTAGGAATATACGTTTTAGATATCTTGTGAATCCTAGCATGAAACATCTGTACCAAACAAATAAGGAAATGATGATCATTTCGTGTTTTTAGAGAACAGTGATCGGCTTGGCAGAGTTTTTCCAATCGGCCCAAGGGATTGACCTTGAAATGCTGACTTCTGCCACGTTGATGAAGTTGGAAGAAATCAAAGAAAAGACAGCGACAGGTAAACAAGACACAGGGAATCAGAAACCAACTAGCTGGGCACAGCTGAAAGGCGTTTCTGAACTGTACTATTCCTGTGATCCCACCACAGGCTTCAAAACATGCAGTGCTTCTCATTTTTATAATGTTAGTAATATAATAGCCTGGTTGGTATGTGTGTTTTTTTTTTGTTTTGGTTTTTTTTTGTATAATTTTCAGATATGAAGGATAACCCACTTTGTAATGTGTAACATTATACACCTTGAAGCTAAAGTACTTCAGAAACATGCTTTGCTTTTATAAATGCTTATAACCTTGATATTAATAAGTTCTGTAAGCAACAACATGAACCGTGCTTTGGGTGTTTTATGTGATATTTTTGCTTGGTGTTTTTTTTTATTCCATTGGTTGTGAGGTTAAAAGGCCTTTGTAGCCCTCAGTTTTGAATAGCTTCTGCCTACAGTGGCCTATGAATGGGGAATATGTTTCTAAAACACAAAGGGCTGATGTTACTAATGCACTTGAGATGAGAATATATTTTCAGTGCCTCCAAGCATCTCTCAGTATTTTCCATTACACCAAAATCGCTAGAATAATATGTTACCATTTTTTTTTTTTTTTTAGGTCTCTCACATATTATTGAAACTCGTAAGGTTCTTGACCTCCAGGTCAATTTAAAGCCCTCCTACCTCCTTGTGCCGCAAACTGGTTTCTATGATGGGAAATCAAATCTCGTGATTCTGGATTTTGGTAGTTTGCAGGTATGTATAAACAGCAGCTCCCTTATTGCAAACCAGGCTACAGTGTCGGATTTGTCTCTGAATGTGTACTGTATAATATTTATTTCATTACTGTAAATGTCGCTAAACAGATGAACCAGATGTGTGCATAAAGATATTGAGAAACGTTTGTCGTTGATTTTTTAAATCATGTTTAGTATTTTCTGAATACTACTGGAGAGCGTTTTATAAATTATCCACTCGATAGAACACATACTTACAATACCTCTCGCGTGCAGCTTTCTTCACTGAAGACATCAGAGAGACTTAGTCCAAATGTTTTGCGTTGAATTTAATTTAATTTTTTTTAAAGAATAATGACAAAAGGGGGTATACTGTACCTGTTCTAAAAAAATTGAACTTCAAAGGCTTAGTTTCCATGGCAAAATAATAGTCTAATAATAGTAGTATAAGTCACCTTTTTCTCACACTATTTTAGTAGCACCTTTCAGGTAATTGGGGTTTTCTGTCAAGGGAAAACGGATGTTCATATAGTTTTAAAGTGTGCCATGATGAGGGTTTTGTGAGTGATAAAACTGTGGTCTTCCCATTTTAAAGTTTAGACAGGTAGCCTGCTAACTTGTGTTTATCAGATGTGCTGTTCTGTTACATATTATTTTTTTACCCCAGTTAAACAGTGTGAATCAAGGTGGTCAGCAGCCACTTTCCCCCAGCTTCAACTCTTTAGAAGAAATCATGGACAGAGCCTATGAAAAGTTTGACTTAGAACTCCAGAGTGTCCAACTTCTTTATTGCAAGTCAGGTAATAATAAAAAAATAAAAAAACACCTGAAAAGAATGATAACCAATGCTTTAAAAATCACGTTCTTACCTCTTTTTAGCTTTATTAACAGTGCCCTATTATCAGCCTGAGAATCCTTTAGTACTTCACTTTTTTATTGTAAATTAAGGATTTGCAGTTCTTTCAACTATACAGTAGTCACATGATCTGTTCACAGCATGACCATTTGGGTGTCTTGCTAAAAACACATAACGTGATCTGGTACCAGGCATCAATCACATTTATATTCAATGCAATACAAGCAAAGGGCATTAAACAGAATACAGTAGTGGAGATACTGTAGTGCTAATAAGAGAAAACGGATTAAATAACCATGGTTATCACTGCTTTAAAGTTTAGCGATTCACATATTTTCCTTTGTGTCTGAAACATTTCCATGCAGACCTTTATGTAAATTCGTTTTTTTTTTTCAGATGATAGTGAACGTGGGGAGAAGGAATGCTTGTTATTTATTGCACAATGCTTAGTGCAGTTATTTTGTTTCTGATTAATCATCAAAGGGATTACAAATGTGCTGCAACTGCTGATTTGTCCAAAATAACCTGTTTCTTCTAGCAAAATAAGAATTTCAAGTGTCTCTATAGCTGGTATTTTTAGAGTTGCACCTAACTATCAGATGTAAAGATGTGCTGTCCCTTGTTATTGTTGTTGTTTTGTTCATAGCAGACAATACTAGCACTGTCACCTGGCCATGCATTTGCTGTAAAGTGATCAAATGAAAAGGAAGCCTGCCCTGGTTTTCTCCAGCTTTAGTACAAGGGTCTTCTAGTATGAGCAGGTCTGCTATTTTGTACTTGCTGTGTACCAGTCAGGGTTTGGAGAAAGAAATGCAGCACCATCAAGAATGTATTTTAAAATGTGAATCCCCTGAGATTAAATACAAATGTTGGTACTGATTTAAAACATGCTTAGTGTATGGTATATATCCTGTATCTGTATTTGTTAGTTTATAGTTTTTCACAATTCCCCACTTTGAACCATTTTTTACTTCTCAAAAATAGCCTGCGTCTTAAATTCGAGTACAGTAGTCATGTGTGTATTAAAATAGCCAACAAAAGACATGACTACCTGCGTACACAAGCCGCAACGTGACTTACTGTGGAGAAAAGACGATACAAAACATTACTGCCCGATCTCGAACCATCCATGACATACAGGCAGCCATTTTCAAAGAATCGTCATTAGCATCCTGAGGAATTCAAAGAGAAGCTTTTACAATTTCAGCGTTTCTAACAAACAGTACCAGCTTGGAAAGCTCGGAAATGCTGATCAGACCCCCGCGTTTTTCGACATGCCAAGCAATACCACAGTTCACAAATTTGGAGAACAACAGGTGTGAGTAATCACGACTGGAAATGAGAAGCAGCTCGTAACTGTAATGCTCTGTGTGATAGCAGACGACCGCAAACTGCTTCCATATGCGTAACTGAGGTTATATCTTTGTAAATGCAGATTTATTTGATGTTTTATTTTTTCCTCAAATTGAGGGTGAGAAATTTGGTTTGCTTCCTAAATTCGAGGGCATCTTAAATTCAGAATACGGTATTCTGTTTCAGGCACGTTTGTTACACCAGTAAATGACCTTGTTAAGGATATTAATATTTTCTCTTCAGGAGAGAGTTGGAAAGATGCCTGTCACAAGAAGTCATCGAAACTGCACATTCTTCAGCCCATGGATATTAAGGTGCAGCTGGCTAAGTCAATGGTGGACAAGGATGCCAGAATGGCTAAGTATGCATTCCTTATCTAATGTTAATGTACGGTTGACCTTTTCTGTTCTGGTATGCGTTGTGAAAGGCACTGATAGACTTTTCATTGTAACATTTATAAAATTTCATAGACCCCGATTAAGATAGACCATAATTAGTGCTTAGCGGGGTCTGTGAAACCATATATGTTATAGTCAAGGCTATGTATTTGATACGAGTCACATAAGCATGCAATGGAAATTAATTTTCAATTACAGTGCATTTGGTATGTAAAAATGTTACGGCAACATTGCTACCCTGTTATAATCTTCTTTTCAGATTTAAAGTATCTGGAGAACTCCCTTTGTTGCATGTGAGAATGTCAGACCAAAAAATCAAAGAGGTCATGGAGCTGGCTGAAAGCATCCCATTACCACAGAGGCCATCTACCCCGACTGACACGGCTATGAAGGTTGGGATACTAAATTGCATTAAAATACTGAAAGTCTTACCCCTTTTCAATATCGTCAGATATATTTGTTATAGCTTTTAGCTCTTTTGCAACGATTCTGACGTTTTATATTGTAATTACTCAAATTCTTTATTTTTGTTGGTGTTTTATTTTTTGCTGTATTAAGGTGCTTTCACATGATTTCAGGAGCTGCTCTTCGGTTCCAGTTGCCTGCATTAGTACCGCTGTGTAGGTTAGAAGTGTCTTTAAAGGAGTAAATAACAGTGCCCTCTAGTGGTCTGCCAGTTTGGATCACGTTTCCTTTAGTTTTGCTGGCAATACACTGCTGTGCACAAGCGAGTGCTGGCGATTTACAAATATAAAGACACTTTGGCTATTTTAGCCTATGGCAGGCAACTAGACCAGAAGAGTAGCTTTTAAAATGACAGACAGAATAAATTACATAGACTTTAGTCATTGCTATAATAACCAATCAGAATGGTTGCTAACTCCATAAGTAAGGGGACAGTTGAATGTGATGCTGCTTGCTCTTTGATGTAATAAGTTAATGATTATTAATTATCACTACGGGTCATAAAGCACCCTGTAGCTGATGCCTCCTATAAGTCGTCTTTTTGTTGTATTTAGTGCTTAATATAGGCACCCTTTGTCTCAAGGAATGCCATTGAAATCCCGTATAAAACTGAAGATGGAAATCCTGTCACAGGGACACTAAACAACTCCTCTGTTTGTGTTAAAGGTACCAGCTATTTCTTTAGCAGATGCTAGAACCAAAGTACGTTTTGAAAAAAGCTTGAATGCCGCAGTGCTACTGGAAGCTGGTGACACAGGTTAGTACATTTCTATTCTTAACACACATTACTGTAACACAGAATAAATCACAGAACGGGACTCACCCGGGCTGTTCAAGAGCCTTGTTTTGTGATCAGTTTTGGCAGGTTAGCTTAAATCATATGAGACTTGTTTATAACTGATCTAACATGAAATGCAGGTAAAAAAAAATACAGATATACAGTATTCTCCATAAATTGCCAACACAAGATTTCTAAAGTACAGCATGCAGTACTCTGTGGTATACAGTATGTTCATGTATGACTCTTATAGTAAATCTATTACTAATAGATGTAAGTCATAATTGGAAATTGCATAGGAAGCATTCACTTTATGTTATTTCCTGTTATAATTGCTATATATAGCTTTACTATAAGAATCATAAAGGTATTTATCCCTGGGCAAATCTATACATATTAGTATAACAGATTAGTTTAATGGTCTGTTGCATTAGAGTTATGCTCCCTATACCTCTAGTTTCCTAGTCCTCTGGTCGGATCTGCAGTGGTTGAGAGTCCATGACTTTGCAGATTGTGTGTCACTCTACATGTGTAATATATAAAGGGTATTATGATTTACATTACAGAATCATGTCATGTTTTTCACTAATTGATGTGGATTCATTCATTTTTATGTTTTTCGGTTAGCTTTTATAGGCTAAGTCCCAAACCTTTCCATTCTTTTCTATGTACATTCCTCCTTTTCTCTTCACCATTCACAGTTTCTAGAGGTGCAACAATTATTTGATTTAATCAACTGTAGATCTCTAAGGCATTTATTTTGCAAGCCTCAATTAAACATTCATTGACTGAATAATCGCCCAGTGGCCTCACATAGATATTATAATACTAGCACATGCATGCTTTCAGTGGTGTTTTGAAGGCTTTAAGTGTTCTAAATGCATATATTATATTACAACTGTATGTATACTAGTATGCACATGCTTTTTTTCAGATGTATGGCATTTGAAGGCTTTTGTGAAGTCAGTCTACACATGTGTTTTTTTTTGCTTCTTGCTTTAGAATAACATTTTCTTAATGCATTAATTGTCTTTTTAAAAAAATGTTTTTACTGATTGTAGGTTAGGATATCGGTTGCTGATTGAACCTCAAACTGTTTCTTTGTTTCATTGTTAGCTTCCTCAGCATCTGACGAGGATATCAGTGGGCACTCCCCAGGCAGACATGATCAACGACTGGCATTACCGGGAGGTGATGCAAAGGTGGAGCTCACTGACCTGCTGCTCAAGTTTGAAATTAAAGAGGTAGTTTGTTTGTTTTTGTTTTTTTCTATGGATATAACTTGTGTGTATATATTTAACTGTGTTACATGGGGTGCTTCACAGGGGTCTGTTCTCTGTCTACATTGACAATATGATTTGAGGCTGAAGTTAGATCTTACAATGATCAATGATATCAAAGTACCTTGTATTACAGTGCTTTTTGAAAAGCATTATCGAGAATTAGGACTACAGTTAAATGCAAAGACAGAATAATTTCTTTGAATAGATGGTGCTATGTACAATTAACAACTTTTCTCAGACGGTATCAGCCGATACATCAGTTTTCTAACTGTATACACTGGATTTGAATTGAACAGTATCCCATGTTTCTCTGTTTTGTGTGTTTTAGGTACTTGTAGAGCTCACACGGCAGGAAAGCCAGGAGACTGTGCTGGCTCTGAACATTGCTCAATTGGGAACTGAAGTCAAACTCCGACCTTATGATTTAACAGTTACCTCCTATTTAAAGAAAGTCACCTTGGATTACTGTGAAATAAGAGGTACGACTTAGTAGATACTTGTGCTACTATAAGACATTTTAAGGGGGAAGCAGTATGGAATTGTAAGCCAATTGCAAAAATATATATATATGTGTGTCCCCAGTGGCTCATCTACTGCTGTACTGGGTGTAGCATGAGTCATGCAGCAGATTTTCTGGTTCAAATGTTGGTTATGCTGCAGTATTGTAGTGTTTAGCTGGGGAGCAGAGGGGGTGCTTCATTGGCCTTTACTCTCCCAAGGGCTAGGGAAGAAAGAAGGATGAGGCTGGTTCTCCTCACTGCCACAGTGATCTCTACTCTGTTTGTTTTCCTTTAACACAGCATATTGCTCTATAAACTAACATATCATACCAACAGAGCTAGGCTGCCATGCAGTGCACTCCAGAGTGAGAATGTAATGTTTCTCTGCATATTACTAGACATGAAGCAACAGTTATTTTCATTATGTTTGTTGAAGTTGGTTCTGGGTGGTACAGCATATGACTGTGGAGGAGGGGGGGGGGGGGGTGATGTACTGTATGTATAATGTATTACTTGGTGGTTTCAGTAGATATAGAAGAAACATGCACACAAACACATATGCTGAAAAATCACATGCTCTGAATTAGACTGCCTTATTGGGTCTGGAGAACAGAGTAATGATTAGCCTCTGAAAGTGAGGCCTTTAGGCCCACAGTGAAGTTGATTTAGCTCAGACATTAGTGCTTGTCTAAAATAGAGATATATTTCACAATAAAAAGGATCTACCTGAAAGAGCTTGGGAGCTAAAGCCACCCTTGAAATGTGTACTGTTTGTACTGTAAACCTGCTTTCCTCCTAATGAAGTTGAATGCATACAAGGCTAACTAATGGGAGACTCATAAACAGACACCAAGAGGTCTTATTTAGAATTCTAAAGGACTGGGCCTGTATGAGAGGAGGTACTTACTTATGAGTTGGTTATGATAACTCAAGGCCAAGCAAGCCTGTTTTTTAAGTGGGATTTTCACAGCTAATATATTTATTATCATTAATTCATGTGTATTTTTCCTCATTTGTAGATATGTCAAAAATAAATCCCTTATAAACTAAACATCCTGTTGTTTCTTTCAGATCCCCAAAACTGGCCTATTCATTTAATTAGTTCTTCAGATAAACCTGGCTCAGACCTTTTGAAAGTAGAATTCATTAAGGTAAGTGTTTATTTTTAGAAGCTATCTTTGGTTTTCATGTTTCTAATGCATTAAACATACACAGACCTTGTGTACTGCAACTGCAACAAACTTGGCAGCTATTGTTTTTCAATATCATAAATATCATTAAAGTGAAGACAAATAAGGAAACGCCACAACACACATTCTGGATAATGTCTCGGCTGACAGGAAGCAAAGAATCGCCACGTGCCAGACTGTCCTCTAAACTCCATTTGAACAATTTATTATTATTTATTATTTATTTCTTAGCAGACGCCCTTATCCAGGGCGACTTACAATTGTTACAAGATATCACATTATACATTATTTCACATTATACAGATATCACATTATTTTTACATACAATTACCCATTTATACAGTTGGGTTTTTACTGGAGCAATCTAGGTAAAGTACCTTGCTCAAGGGTACAACAGCAGTGTCCCCCACTGGGGATTGAACCTACAACGCTCCGGTCAAGAGTCCAGAGCCCTAACCACTACTCCACACTGCTGCCCATTATATTGTTTTACTTTTTCATGCCTTGTTTAGGAGTCACCTTGTAAATGGTGTAATTATCTGTCTAAACACATTTCATGTGCATAAAGGGACCAGCCACACAAAGATGTGATACCTACAGAAGGTACCAAGATGTATACAAAGAAGGGTCAGCCCTATTTACAGAGTTCAAACAAATTGCATTCCCTAGTTCATATAATTCCCCACACGTTAGCAGGGTTTCATGAAGAGCTGTTTTTATTTACTATACATTTTAAGAACAAGATGCAGAACAAGAAAAATAATTATACCATTTCTGACTGCCTATATCTCCTAATACATCCACAGATATTAAAATAGTGTTGTCTGTTTGATGTTAGACTGTTTAGAGCTGTCAAGAAATATTTGAATGGTGCTGAAGCAACTGGGGTAACTGGCAATACCCGAGACGTCTGTATAGGTAGTCAAGGTAGTTTTCTCAGTCATTTATTCTAACTTGGCTGACATGACTACTGTGACCCCCAATAGTGCAGGCCTTTCTAAGAATTTGATTTGCCTGGTAAATACTTATTCACTGTGTTATAACTTGCAGGCTGATAACAGTGGTCCTAACTTCAAAGCAACGTTTGATAATACTGAACAAACGCTAAAGGTGAGTAATGTTGTGGTTTGTTTATGTTTGGTTATCCGTGGCAACCAATGCCATAGTGGCTCATATTGTTTTCCTGCCAACATTTTCATCCCACAAATACTGTGTACAGTACCCTGTTGTGCCAATAAAGTGACTACCGGTAATAACTTCCTGAGGAAAGGATAAGAGAAGTTTTTATTAAAATTGTTTCCATGAGAAACATTGCCAGTGCCTTTTATCGGGTGTTTTAATTGACTTGAGAAACAAATGACTCTTAGATTAAACAGGTGCTTCTGAATGCTTTTAATGTTAAAGAAACACATTACCAAACAGCCTATCATGTTTTAGCTCATTGATCTCACTGAAAAGGCATGATACAACATTTCCAAATCCCTCATGGACATAAATGACTATTTATTTTACCATTTTTTACCATTTTTTTTTTACCAGTTAAACTTTATGACACGTTATTATCCCATGCTGTAGGGGACAGTGGAGGCATTTGTACTCATGTCAAGAATCTTGGAGTTAGTGGGTTTTGTGTAACAGTTTGTATGTTGCCCATGTCCTACAACAGAACTAATTCCCTTTCTGAATGTAGGTCCATACTGAGCTCAATATTCAGGATAACAAAAAAAAAAAAAACTTTTTAAACAAATATCAAGTTAACTTGAATGAACCCTTTCTAATTTGGTTAAGTGTGAGTGGAAAGTCTTAATTCTTAACAAGAGGTTTACACTTAAATAAACGCAATATTTACATGTATTTAAACATCTATTTAAACAACCCCTTAATCTCGTCTCCGCCTCGCCTTTCAGTTGTTAAGACAAGAGGGCTAATTACTGTGTCTCCTCGAAACAGGCTTTATTGTTATGTAGACAGTCGAGACTTGAATATGTAGTGTGTAATTAGGGCTTCTGATTTTCGGTTTTAATTTATTTTTCAGCAATGGGAAAGGACACATGTACAGCAATATAGAAACTACTAGCGTGACACTCGGAAAGAAAGAATTCCTTCTAGAAAATAGATACTCTGAAATAGATTGACTGCTTCAGCACCATCATAGGTCCTTTACATCACATGTGACAGCACTGAACACAGAGGATTTGGGGAAAGCACTGAAGTACTTTCCCTGCTAAGTTAAAATTCAGTTTTTGGTTTTTTTTTGTAAATGTTTGTGATAGTGACAGCATTATTGACCACAGTAACTTTGATTTTATTCATGTAGCCCAGCAGTCAGTAACATAGCAACCAACCACAGTGTTCAATAGTTCATTCGCTATCTAAAATATCAAAGCCCTCTAGTTGTTATTGAGAACCGAGTTATGTAAACTGTCACAACAACTCCCTCTGGATATGGGATTGTCTGTGTCAGGTTTGACTACCATTGAAATGGTTGAGCGATTTGTCTCATCTGTCTTTGTCTAATTTTACTGCTATGTACATGCATGTACAATTACAGATCTGGACAATTTTTTTTATTGCACACAAACATAAATACATACAGCACGATTCAAAATGTCATTATTCTCTCTTATTGCACACTAACATAAATACATACAGCACGATTCAAAATGTCATTATTCTCTCTTATTGCACACTTAACATAAATACATACAGTAAATCCTTGCTTTTAAGGCTGAGCAAATTAAGGCCTGATTTGGTCCTATTGATGGCTATAGTATGACCACCCCTGTATTCAATATTAAGGCCACCATCAGCAGTCCCAAATGTGTCAAACCTTTATTTAAGACTAGCATGCTGGAAACTACCAAATCCTATGAAAACGTGTTTGCAACTTGAATTGCACACAGAAGAAATTAAAATAATTAACATCTTAATAATATGTTTCGACTATGTATCTTTAGTAGTAGCAAGGATTTGCTGTATACATAGTTTCCATTCTCCAGTTTATTCAATTATCTTGTATATTTGTTTCTTTAAGACACAACATACAGTACAACAAAATAATATTTTTTTTCTTTTTTACTTTTGATATTTATTTTTAAAGGGTATTTTCTTCTCTCTTACTTTTCCATAGTAATGTACAGAGCAAAATGAGTGCTGTGTCTTGGGAATCTCTGTTTGCTGAAACTGAATGGTTCTGAAAAGCTGTTCCACATTATGTGCATGTAGGTCATGGTGCCAATGCGTGTCATTTTTGGGTCTGAGATTCTGTGGACTGCTGGAAACTAACTGTTTTATACAACTCCTATGTTCTTCAATACAACCTTTGAAAGAATGCCCTCCTTCTATTAGGATGGCATAGAATGTGATAGAATAGAATGCTGTAATACTGTTTATGTAGAACAAGAAGGCTGACATTAAATACTAGATACGTTATAGTCTGAATTTCTAAGAACCTCATCATTCGATGACGTTAAAAGCCTACTTTGTTGCTCTAGAATCAGTTGTATGTGCTACTGTTAGTCATTTAATCAAACCCACTATCATTATCACCTACTTTGCCCCATACAAACCTATTGAAAATGGTTCAGTTTATGTGAGAAATTAGGTTAAATGACACCGAAGTGTAAAAAAGATCTCAATGTGTTGTGTTTCGTTTTGTAAGCCTTAGTCATACAACTGAATGGACTGCCAGGACGGAAGAGATTCTACGTGACGACTTTGCAAGGTGTTCTGGAAGGATGTTTGACCTCTATGGCCAGGAAATTGTATTTAATCACAGTAAAACACAGATTTGAGTCATGCAACACAAAGTGTGTGCTACATATTGCAAGTGTTTCTGTTATTTTGTCAATCCCCTTGTATATGTATTTAACTTTTCAAGTGTATTTTAAGTGGAGATGGATGCCACATTCTGGTACCTTTTTATAATCAGTTTAAAAGTACAGTAGTGGTGTTTATTGTGATCCACTGCTGTATTTCAATATGAAACTTAGAACTTTACATAATGAAGCGCAATGTATCAGAAGTGCTGTGACAGGACATGCAGGGCGGGGTCCTTCTGTTTGAATGGCTGGATTTCACACTTTCATACAGTGGATGTAGGTCATGGTGTTCTTCTTTATTATGATACTGATAGCTCTAATTTGAATCAACATCGGTGAGGGATGAATGTCACCAAAATATCATTCCCCACCCCCGCTGGCCCAGATCTTTGTTGCACTATTTGATCAAATGTAATGTTTTTATTTCCATTGTTACAGGATTGCGATGGCTAACCAAGGTTTTAAAATCAATTTTGCTTCTTATTAGCACAAGCAATATCATTATTGATCCCCTTTTTCTTCTGTTAAAGATCCCTTGTTCTTTGGAATATAAAGGTATTTGAAACACAACACTAGACGTTGCTGCTGTTTCCTGGTACCAAGACACTTCCTGGGCTCAGTGTCACAAAATCTCTATAAACAAAGAAGCAAAAGATCTAAAACGCAAAAAGAATGGGACCAACGATAATGCTTCCAGTGCTAATGACGAGAGAAAGGATTTCAAAACCTAGGTCAGCTCCTTTTTAAGGGTATTAAGATATTTATTATATTATACATGTTCATTATTGTAGGAGAATGAACGGCGAAAACAAAATGTAAACGAGGCTTCTGCTGACTTGCTGTAGCTATGTTTTTTCATTGTAGCCTTTTCTGTGTGTCTCATACTTTGTGTTTGAATCCAGGTGGCATTCTCATCGCTCAACCTCCTGCTGCACACCCAAGCCCTGCTCTCCACCATCAGTTTCATGACAGCTGCTCTCCCTTCAAGCATTCCAGGGTCAGCTGGGAAGGATCAGCAGCCAAAGTCGCAAGGAGGGGACTCTGAGAAAGGGACTGTTGCAAAAACAGGTGCAGCCTACTTCTGTATTTCACATCAGTGGTTTTCTGGTGATAAGATCTTTGCTTTGACTGGGTGAAACCCACATGAGTCTAGTTATGTAATGATGTTACACATTATGATCCCTTTATGTTTTCCATAAACAGCATCCCTGTGTTCTGTTTTCTCAGATTTAATTTATCTATAGAAAACCTGAATCACAAACTAGGAAAGTTACAATGTATTAAACCTGGAAATAAAATTAGTATTACAAGGGCGATGAAGTCACAAAGTGATTACAAATGATTACATTTCCATCTGTGCCATAAAATCTGTTTAACACATCTCAATCTAATACCAAACTGGGGCTGCTGCCTGTGCTGTGCTGAATAATGTGCTGAATACCACATGTCCCTCTATTTCCTCTTGTTTCAGTGTCAAAAGGATCAAAGGACAAGGCTATCTTTGATTTGAAGGTGTTTGCCGTGCTGGATTCTTTCCATGTTGTTGTGTGTGACGAGAGACGCAAGATTGCTGATATAAAAGTCCAAGGTACAAAACATGGTGGCAAATACCAAGCCATGATTACAAAAAAACAGTCCTGAAAAGACATAACAATTGACATTACTGTACATGTGTTACTTTACCTTTTAAAGCACTGAGATTTTAGGTGTTTTTTTATTTTTGTTTGGCATACCAGGTTTGCGTGTGTGTTTCTAGTGTGTCATGATTTAAAGCTGTACTTGCTTTAACAAAAGACACATTAACAGTCAGCCCCCGCCCCCCCCCACCCATAGTAAATGTATTAAATGCACAATTTACCTGCAATGTAAAATCAGACCCCTAGACCTCTGTTTGGATCAAGTTGTGTAAAGAGTATTTTGTATGCTACAAGATGCAACAATGGTCATGTTTCTCAATATTTCAATGCCGTTATAACTGCTAAATTACCAAAACAAAGACACTAACTATCTTTATCACAGGTTTCGTTTGTTTTATTCATCAAGCCTCTATGGATAGCAGCTCCACAATTCACATTGAAGCCTGTTTTGAAAGAGCTAATTTAATCACCTATACTCATGTTAATTCCCTAATTCATGTAATCACCTAAAGTCATGTCAATTCCTGTATTCATTCTCTTGCTCTGTTTTGCTACAGTAAGTATATTAAATAATAAAGTCATGCGTTCTGCAGGTTTAGATGCGTCTGTATTTGTCCAGACAAGAGAGACACAAGTTTCTGCTAGACTCCGAGATATCATTGTGACAGACATTGATTCAAGCACTATCCACCATAAGGTAGGCACTGTTCATATCCCTGCCCAGTTGTACCGTTCATTATTATTTGAATCATAGATTGGCACTGCACTTTATACTTCTACTTTGAAACCTATGCCATCTTTTGCGCTAATCCCTTTAGCGATTCAGTCATCCAATTTGCTGCCTATGAAAGGCTTGGATGATCTATTTTTTAATTTTTTTTTTTTCGTGGTCTCCAAGGTTTACCACTGTGATGTGCAACATTATCTTTGATATAGTCGTGTATGTATTTGACATGTGGTGACCCCTACATTCATGGAGTCTATGCTGTAAGTGGGTATTTGAATTAGCATGAATCATTTGGCAATGCTACCCTGTTTAGCAACACTAATGACACTTCAAACTATTTATTTATAAGTAGTGATTAAACCTTTCCATTTGTGTATGTTACTGCAGAGGACAAAAAAAATCAATAATATCTATCCTTATTAAACTAAAGACTAAAATGCTTTATTTGTTGATCGGACATGCAGTTTTAGACTATACGTGCAACTCTACACACGCTCGTATTTTTCGATTTAGTTGTTTACATACAGATGGTGCTGAGTTGGAGTCTTGCTTTTCAGGCTGTCTCCATCGTGGGAGGTGAAGTGTTCAGTTTCAACATGGCGCTGTATCCGAATGCTACCGAGGGAGATGCCTACACCGATACCTCCAAGGTGGATGGGAAGGTGACTCTGAGAGTGGGCTGCATTCAGATTGTCTACCTGCACAAGTTCCTGATGTCACTGTTAGTAAGTACATATTAGTCACACTGAAGAATTGCAAATGGAAGTAAATGTTTTAAAGCTCATTTCAATGGATGATCTATAGTATATAGCGGATAAAAAATATGTTTTTTCTGATCGAGTTCTACTCACTTGTTGATCTTCCAGTTAAGCACTTTGCAACCTCCAGGTCCTTAATTATATATTAACCTTAGCAGGTTCAATTCAGTGTTTAAAATTACCTGGCTAGAACAAGGTCACGTCACCTGATTTCTGTGCTGACTTTCTTTTCATCCTCAATTACTGTCTGTCTCGCCCTTTCTTGTTCTTTTCAGGATCTTCTTAGCTACAAATATTCTTCATCTTGCAAGGTACAAACTACTTCATGCAACCATGAACTGATTTCCTTCTTTTGGTCATGCTGCCTCATCTAAATACACGGCTGCACTTCCCATTATAAAGCCCTGCACGGATGGGGCGACAGATTTTCATTGGCAAAACACCATCAGAGGGGGCCATTTTTGTAGGGGGTGTTTAAAAAACCCAAAAAACAAGACAAACAACAATTATGATAAAGATATCATAGGAATAGATAGGAATAGCTACACCATAAGTAAAATATAATCCTTGGGTATATGAGACTACTGTTAAAGATTGAAAATGTTTCATTTGCATACAAGGTTGCAGGTAAACTAACAGCATGATTAAAAGACCACTTCCTAATGTCATGTTGTTTTTGTCTGTCTTTGTTTGTCGAGCAAAACGTCAATGTTGAAACAGTGGTGCACTTAATGCTTTTGAAAGATCCTGAATTGTTAGGTAAAGAGTGTATCACATAAATGTAATGTAAAAAGCTGCTTCTAATAAAGAAAGCTAAACCTTCATTCTAAATGAACAGCTAAGCACAGAGCTAAGTAACATGTCTCATTAAGTTGTCTTAAGTGGAAGACCACTAATGCAAATATTAATCATTTCTGTTTCCCTTTGAAAATTGGTTGTTGTAATTGGCCAGTGCATGTTTGCTTGGAGGCAGTGTGGGAGTTTCACATTGCTGCGTCAATGACAGCCTTCATTCATTTAATTACGTCTTCTTCCAGACTCATGTCTCCTTACTGTGCCTTAATGAGTGTTTCTGTTTTTATTGACCTGCCTACCCCTTCATTTTAATGGCCTTTTAAAAGATTATTCATGCAATATGTTTCAGGATTAAGATGTTAATACCAGTAATTACTGGTATCCCTCATGCAATGGTGATCCACGTTTTAGGATGACTGGTCTTGGATTCCAACAATTACAATCCATACGTATGTTTTTGGCATATGACTTATGTTGTTATGCAACATGTTTTAATAAACATTTAGGTCTGTAACATAATACTATGAACATGGGTATTTCCTTCATTTCTCAACTATTTTGACCTGTAGTGTTTGTTGAGAAAACCTGAGTTCATATGTGCCTGCAATTGTATATATGCGCTTTAGGTTATGAGCAAGATCACATATCTTCTTAGTTTAGTGGTGTAACGATGCACTAATGTCATGATACGATACGTATCGCGATATGATATGTATCACGATACATGAGATGGTCCAGATTGACTGCTTGTATGATGTATAATAAGATTAAAATGATCATTAAACGAGGGACTATTTTGTTAGAAAAAAAACTAAAAATGTAATGAGACAGGGAGGGTATGCATTCATAGCAACTATAAAACACATGTATTCGTCATTCAAGAGCCACGGTGAACTACAATGAGCTGTGTGGTGCTTTTGTTCTTGTATCATGACACAAACGATGTGTCATGTAAAGAAAGTATCACGATTGATTCATTACATGAAGACATTTTCACAATGAGTGCAATTATCATAACATTAATTCTTAACATTTTAGGTTTTTGTCAGCAAAATGGAGGTTTCAGAAAAACAAAATCACACTTTGGTTGTGCTTGATATGGTTACAGGCAAACACGTACTATATATTTAAACTGAAAAACACTTTCAATGAATAAGAGCTGTCAAGCAAATAATTAATGTCCAATATTGTTCACGTAACAGATTGTTTATCCAGGATTAGGAACTTAAACTAATGGTTTCGCAGATGCTGAGTAGCACTCACCCTGGTCTAACTAATGTTACTTTACTGTAGGAAAGGTAATCCAGTGCTAATAAGGGTCTGCAAAGCTTGTTTTCAAATAACGTGAATGAGAATTTGTATATATCCTGTACTGTAACAATGGTGGAAGACTGCTGAGGATGCTCTAGTCCTTGAATGATCAGGCGGATGATAATTTGGATTGTGTTGCATGCCCACTTGTCTATGCTAGTGGCCTCAGTAGCATCAAGCTGTCATGTCAAGGCACAGAATCCTTTATGACTAATTGCACAGGTGGAATGCGTATACTAACACTCAGTTTTCAGAACATCGGTAAGCCAAATGGTGTGCACTGCATTTTCATGTGTTCATAACATGTTCAATACAGTTAAATTCAGGAATGTACAGAGTACTAACGTTTTAATTTCCGCAAATTTGAGTGTAACCAGAACCACTTGCTTTGCTGCTTTCATTTTGCATGGCTTTCTACTAACGAGAAGTAGGGAGCAATTGTCCTTAAAAAAAATGCACTCACTTTTACGCCAGTTTCTTACACTATGGCTGCTGTTGTGATGTTTTAAATGATCGTGACTTCATCATTTTCTTTTGCAGAAATTTGTTGATAACTTCCAAACAGCAAAGGAGGCCCTGAGTGTGGCCACAGTACAGGCTGCAGAGAAAGCTGCCTCCAGCGTGCGGGATTTCGCCCAGAAGAGCTTCCGCCTCTCCATGGATATCAAGCTGAAGGCTCCGGTGATCGTCATCCCCCAGTCGTCAGTCTCCCAGAATGCAGTGGAAGTGGACCTGGGGCTGATCACCGTGCAGAACCAGTTCTGTCTGGTCCCTGCAGACGGGTGCTCTCTGCCTCCAGTCATTGATAAAATGGATGTGCAGCTAACAAAGCTGAAACTGTCCAGGTATGATGCTACAAAATCAATCCTGTTTTAATAAAACAAAACCTTTTTAATACTACTTCAAAGGGACTGAGTAAAAACTGTGATAATAAACAGAGTTTACTTTTGTAGAAGTTGATTAATAACCTGGCACAATGAGCATTACAGTACAGAAGTGAGAACAGAACAATACCGTGGCACAATGAGCACTACGGTGTTTCCCATTTTTTGAGGGGTTGGTTAGGATGGAAGAATGACTAATATCTACAAATGATGAAAATAATAGTTTTGTCAATTAACTTGAAAGCTGTACATTTTTGTAATTGTGTGTTTTTCACAATCAGGGTTGTTTTGCAAGGGGGCTCCTCTCAGCCCGACATTGAGATATTGCAGCCAATAAACCTAGACCTGGCTGTGAACCGAAATCTCGCTGCTTCTTGGTACAACAAAATCCCTGCAGTGGAGATCAAGGGAGGGTTAGAGACCATGAATGTAAGTCCACTTCTGATCTATAGAGAGGTGCTGATGGGAAACAGGGACGTTTGTTTACTATGTTTAAAAAAACAAAAAACAAAAAAACGTTTTAATAAAAATAAACACCACAGCCAATCCATTATCTGCAGTACTTATCAATATAGGGTTAAAGCCATAAGTTTCTTTCAATTTGTTTCACTGCTTGCCCCATGAAATTGTTCTAGTTATTTTACATTATTGCATTTATGATAATAGTAAGGAATACGGCTGCCATCTCTGTTTAGTTTACTAGTAAGAAACAAAGCAAAATAACTTTTCCTTGCGTATCTTCTACGTTAATAGAAAACTATATTATAAACTACTTAGTACTACAGTAAATGTGAAATAATAATGCCCTATTGTAAGGTATTATTTTTTATTTATTTATTTATATTCATTTAATATACCAGTATGTCTTTCTTGACAAGGCACGCCCAAGCCCACTCCTGTTTAAACAGATTATTCTACTGATTGTTATTACTGCAATGTAAACGTGGCAGCCGTAGTATGGAAGTTATCCAGTTTGTTTAGAGCTCGCTACATTTACAAACGGACTTGGAAGTTATATCCTCATGAGACCTTGGGATAGTGCTGTCAAACAGTCATAAAGGATCATATTCCTGACTCGTGTATTTTTACTGAACACAGCACTATTTAAAGCAATGTACGGGTATTACTCAGCAGAGTGCTTTGTGGGAGCTCTGCCCACTGTTTTAGCTCTGCTTGTTTAGTATCAAATAACCCTTCTTTGCATCAAATCAAGGCCTTTGCGTGCGTAATCTTACATTTCCTGGCACATGACTTTTCCTAGATGTCACCGGCACTTTTTCTCATTTAGATTACTTACATGATCCCCTGAAAGAGTCAGGCCACATTGTATACGGAACAGATATATACTAAATTGTAATTATCTCACCGCCTTATAGCAGCTTTTGAAAGGTACCAAAAACAAACAGCTGTTATAAAGATAATTGTTGGCATTAGATAATTGCACAGAGTTATCATAGTCATTATTGGTACTTTGGTAAAAATGCTATAAGGATATGTGTGAACTAAATTTCAGTAAATCAGAAAGAGCATACTTTACATCAATGCCAGTATACAATTTCTTAACACATTTGGACAAAGAGGTTAGACAAAGCATTGACTTTTTGAAGACTATTGGATTGCTTTCACTTTGCATGTGATTGACATAAAGCCATGAAGCGTTTACGGCAGCACTTGGAGTAGTCTCTATGTCACTTGTGCCCACCATCTATTTTCTATAGGTTGTTCTAAGCCAGGAGGATCTTGGAGTACTGATGAAAATTTTGGTTGAAAACATTGCAGAAGGCAGTAAAGAACTAAGTGGAGAAAACCTGACCAATGAAAAAGCTGAAGGTAGTTTATCAATGCATTCATAGTCAGAAATTACCATGTAAAAATGTGCTTGGGCATATTAGCCAAGCCCCATGTAAAAATAACACCAACAGTTCACCATTACACCATTTTGGGAGTTGTACAGTAATCTGTTAAATACTGAATGAAAAAAGCTGTGACATGTGGAGTATGGATTACTTACAGGAAAGAAAAACAACACAGAATATTTTCAAGACCCGATACTCTAATTATTATTTTGTTATATATATATATATATATATATATATATATATATATATATATATATATATATACACACACATTAATTGTCTGTTTAAAACCTGTGTAGTTTCTTTTCAAAAATAAAACAGCATTTGATGAATATCCAATAGTTTTATTTACATGTTGTGTTTTTTTTGACAGATAGAAGTAAGACGCCGGGGATGATCAAACTGTTATCCAGTGCAGCAGGCGAGACAGGAAGCCCGCTGGTGAACGTGAACACAAGTATCTGTGAAGAAGTTACTAAAGTGCTCCTCAGCTTTGAAATCAAGAAGGTCTGTGAACATTTCAATCAGCAGGGTTTCATTTCATTGCTCTGTATAGCTGGGTTTATATTATGGCTTGCTGTTATTTCTCATTAGGTGGTGGTGAAGCTTACCAAGCCAGTGAAAGAGAAAGAGTCTCCATTCCTGGTACTGCATCTGTCAAAGCTTGGGACTGAAACTAGAGTGAGAAACTACGACTTGAGTGCCACTGCCTATCTAAAGAAAATCAACATGAAGTACCTTGGATTTACAGGTATGATGTATAACCTATACATATGCCAAGCAGTGACTGTAAAGACAAATGAAGATCAGTTCCATTTAATTGCATACCTTGCTCATGAACACTCTGACCTTGTAGTTTGTATGCTTATATGACTAACTATCAGATTATTCTAATAACTGATTAATAGTTTTCTTTTCTTTCAGTTCTAACATAATTTAGCCATCTATTTTAACATAATGTCCTGCTTTACATATGTGCAGTTTTAATGACGACTAAATGCAATCATTTTTGGTTTGTTTTTATTCTTTTTTAGATTCAAAAGGTGAACCTCTCAATATCATCAGGTCTTCTGATGAGCCGGGAGCGGATCTTCTGAAAGTGGAATATTACAAGGTTCGACACAGATTTCAATTTAATACAATCAGCAAGGCATCGTAGCTCTCAGTTGTACCTCTGCCCTGAACTGCGTCACTGAGTTTAACACTGCAGTGGCTTGCTGTGCGTAGCACTGTTTTTGAAGTTATTATGTTGAATTTCGGACTGTGTCAGGAAGTGTGTGTTGCTTCCCTGGGGTTATTGTCACTGCAGGGCATTGCTTCTGAGACGGCAGGGATGAAAAGAGCACCGCTAACAGGAAAAAACATCTTCCATTAGTGTGTGTGTTTTAATGGCAGTGCAAATAAAATCTGCATCTGGTACACTGCAGGGATGCTTCTAACTGTGTGCAGTTTGAGGTGTTAGGAACTATGTGTGCTTGGTATTCAAATTGGAAGTATGTCTAGGGAATATCATACCATTAACCAAACCATGTGTTACGTCCCAAAGGTACAGCACTTATTGCCTAGATGAATTTTGTGGTTCAGCTTCAGTTTAAATACTGCATTACAACAGAACATTCTTAACTACCCTGCTTTAGATATTGAAACAATTTAAACTACAATCAGGAGACTTACTTAAGATTGCTTCATCGCATACTGTGATGTAGTGTGTGTGTGTTTAATAACTAGTGAATTAGAGTATTACTGATATCAGCCTACACAGTTTGCATAATTAAAGAGACTAGAAATTGCCCTCAGCGTCAGTTGCACAATTCATGTATTGACCAGCACTTATACAGGAGCTTTTTTTTTGTACTGTAATGTTGTTTTGTGAAGTGCTTGTATACATTTTAAATAGGTAAAGAAATTTACATTTTTGAATTATTATTTCTTTGTTACAGGCTGACAAAAATGGGCCCGACTTTAAAACTGTTTACAACAACACCGAGCAGATGATCTCTGTGAGTAAAATCTGCTTTCTGTCGCCAGTCGGAATGATTTATATTCAAAAAGGATTTATCCAAGATTACCTTCTTTTTTATTTTCAACTAGATTTTAAGTGGGTTCGATTGAAATTCAGAACACGTTTTTAGTATTGAGAGTAAGATGTGCTTGAATTCTGTTCATGCATCTTTTGTATTTCTGTTTTTTAAACATTATATATTCATTTTCTGACAGTAAGTAGAAAAACGGAAAGTCATATAGTCTTAGCACTACCTCCCTAGAGTTGTACTCTGACAATGTAGCATTCGATTAGCCTTTGTAAAGACCTCACTACAAGGCGATTCCACCATAACCCCAAAATAACCCCTCTGTCTTCCTTCCCTCTTTCCATTCCATTCAGTGTGTCCCAACCTGTTACATGTTTACACACAATATGCAATACTTTACATCATTTACCATTAATATATGTGTCACAGGTCGACCCAGTTACAGAGATAGTCCAATACCTTATTAGTTATTTTAAGAATGTTTTTTTTTCCTATCTCTTTTTTATTTAAAATAAGTTTGGTATTCATGAAACTGCTATAGACTGTTGTGAGTTTCTTTAATAACAGTCTAGGGCAGTGTCATGATTATCAAACGTAATTGATGTAATCAGACTGTTATTAAATCATTCAATCAATCAAAATTTTTATAATATAGCGCCTTTCATAGTGGACCACCATCACAAAGCACTTCACAAGATAGTGAGGAACAATGCATAATACATTAAATACAGGGCATAGTACATTACATACAAACTGAAAAAAAGCAAATACATTAAATACAGGCATAATACATTAAATAAAAGGATAGGATGTGAATTCTAAGCATTGTGGATGCGTGGGTCATACAGAATCATACGAATAAGATGGAGTAAAAACCCTGAAATAGCAATTTAGACAACAGCTAATAACGGATATCAGGCTTAAAGAGCATTGAAAGCAAGAGAGAACAAGTGGGTCTTGAGAGTTGATTTGACGCGAGCGACTGTGGGAGCTACACACACTAAGGCTGGGAGAGAGTTCCACAGAGTCGGGGCCGTGAAGCTAAAAGAGCGCTCTCCGGATGTGGTGCACTTTCGCTTGGGTATAACAAGCAAGCCTGAGTATATAGCAGAACGAACTCGAGTTAAAGCTCTGGGAGCAGGGCCCGCTGTTGCATCTCTGGAATGACGTGGTGATATTCCAGGCACTATGAAAACTGAGCCCCCTGCTTGCTTTATCTCCCTCTCCGTCCAGGTGGCCTTTTCATCTCTTGACCTGCTGCTGCACACACAGGCCCTTCTCTCCAGCATTCATTTCCTAACAGCTGCCATGTCTTCAAGCAGCCTGCCCTCTGCTGATAAGGAGCGAGATTCAAAGATACAGGCTGAAGAACAAAGCAAGAGCTCAGCAATAAAGCCTGGTAACCCCAACGAATAATGTTTTAAGCAAGAAACGTTTAACCTTGTCTCGATGTTGCATGAACAGCTGTTGCTCCTGATAGAAACGTAGATGAATTCTGGTCCCCAAGTCAATCTGATCAGTCTGATTTAATTTCCTCAATTCCTGTTTCCAGCCTGGTTGCTAATCTGAAGCATAGCAATACCTTTGTAGAAAAAAAAACTGTATATGTCGAGATAGTAATGACTTCAGTTTTCTTAAGATCCTGGGATACATTAACGGAATGGTAATATCGAGATTCTGAGATTGAAATTATCTTGTGATCTAAGAAGATTTTATTTTTTTGGATGACCTTAACAAGCCACCATACTTTTTATCTTACTAAAGCATGCACACACATTTCTATAACCAGTTGTTTTTTTTTGGCCGCAGGCATTTTTCTATTTCTCATAAGGTAAAGGGGATTTATTTTTTAAATGTCACAAAAGCAGATCACATAGTATATTGAATGCCTGTTGTTCTGCTTTGTTTTCCTCCTACTTCAGTACTGATGCACAACACTGATCTCCTAGACACAAATTTGCCCATGGGACATGATTGAAGGTCACTGGTCTAGACACTGACCTATAACTGATATTCTAAATACATTTTGACACCATATTTTCCTCTCCTTTAGTGTCTGCTGGTTCAGAAACTGATGGTGATGTCATTGACCTTAAGCTCACAGCTAAGCTTGGTGCATTTAATGTATTAGTATGTGATGAAAACTGTGACATTGCTGACATTAGGATACGGGGTAAGTTTATGTAAAAAGGATGAAAAGTGTTTTCATCTTACAGTTGGAGCCACCCATTGCTGTTATATTTATATTTTATTGGATTGCATAATACATATACCATAGGTTAGATATATTAGAGATATAGTTATGAAATTGTATACGTTTTGTATTTTTTCTCTTCATTCTAGTGTAGTTTTTAAAATACTTATTTTGGCAAAATGCCTGCAGATTGGATGTATATTGCAAACACAGGAAGTGAATTACTTACAATTTCTCTTGTAATGTGCCCTGTACATTACATTTCTAACATGCTACAGGTATTGACGCCTCAGTATCAATGCAGTCATCTCAAACTCAAGTTTTTGCCCGACTTAGAGATATCATTGTCACAGATGTTGACTCAAAGACTATCCACAAAAAGGCAAGTGCATTTCCAAATCTTTTTTTTTTTTTAAAGCATTTATTTCAGATTTACCTTTACATTTTTGTTGACCTAGATTTTATGTTGTATACTCTATTTTCACTATTTAAATAATGTTGTGGTTAGTGTGGTGACTTAACACATTTCTTACCTTCATAGTCAACTGACTTGATTCACAAGCATATGGCCACTGTTCCAGAGTGCAATTTTAACTTAAATGCCCGGATATATTTATAATGAGCATTACATTTGCGACAATAAAATAGTAAAAACAATAAAACTGCATGCGAGTCTGTGAATGATTTGTGCCACAGTGAGTTGTCAAAGCAGTACTCTGTGATCGACTGGGTCTCCCTTCACAACAGCCCATTCACATTGGGTTATCATTTCAGGCTGTCTCCATCGTGGGAGGTGAAGTGTTCAGTTTCAACATGGCGCTGTATCCGAATGCTACCGAGGGAGATGCCTACACAGATACCTCCAACGTGGATGGGAAGGTGACTCTGAGAGTGGGCTGCATTCAGATTGTCTACCTGCACAAGTTCCTCATGTCTCTGATGGTGAGCTCATTTGTCTAGTATGAGTTTTTATAAAAACCAAATCTCATACAGCAGCATCTGCAGTACTATAACCAATAGGTTATGAATGTAGATATAGAGATGGAATTTGAAATGATGAAATAATAAGTCAGTAACTAGAACCATTATAATGAATGCATTCAGGGATACTGTACAGTAATATACCTTTACTGGGATTTGTTTGTCTGCATCTATGTAAATGTTATAAAGCAAACAAGAAACAATTGGTTTAGACAGAAGCAGGAAAAAAAAAATATATATTTTTACTATAACATATACATGGTTTTCTCTTTGTTTTTAGGGTTGAAAGTGGGAAGTTTGTTTCATTTGTTGAGTTTTGTTTTAAACCCATTTTGGAACTGGCAACACTGTTTATGTATGCTTTAAAATACTACTTTTAAAAGCAGAGAGTAATTTTCTTTTTTTAATCTTCCCAGAATTTTTCAAATAACTTCCAGACAGCAAAGGAGGCCCTGAGTGTGGCCACAGCACAGGCCGCAGAGAAAGCTGCCTCCAGCGTGCGGGATTTCGCCCAGAAGAGCTTCCGCCTCTCCATGGATATCAAGCTGAAGGCTCCGGTGATCGTCATCCCCCAGTCGTCAGTCTCCCAGAATGCAGTGGAAGTGGACCTGGGGCTGATCACCGTGCAGAACCAGTTCTGTCTGGTCCCTGCAGACGGGTGCTCTCTGCCTCCAGTCATTGATAAAATGGATGTGCAGCTAACAAAGCTGAAGCTGTCCAGGTAAAATATTTCAATGGCTCCTTTATCAGCCATTCACAATTCTTACATTTCCTTTGGTTATAAATATTTTGCAGTCCATCTCTCCAGTTGCATCTTGGGTTATTCTAGAGTGTCCTTGTGTGATATTTTGGTTACGTGTTTTAAAGTGGTGTGTTAACACAGTAGACCTCCCTTTTAAAAATTGTGGTGCCACTTTTTAGAATCTAATATTGCTTTTAGCCTCCAACTAATATGTTATCACCTTTATTCCCTCAAACATTGCATAGCTTTTCACACTTTCATATTACGGTACAAAAGTCTTGATTCAGTTTTACTTCATTAGTCATGTAGGTCACAAATAGTGCTGCTTTTTTAATTACTATAATTTAAAATACTGTATCCAGGATCCACAACTGACCACAATAAGTACACTATGATCGTTATAGCCAACTTAACCAAAATAAAATGCACTTTTCACAGAATTCTCCTACAGGAAGGTTCAGTTCAGCCTAATATTGAGTTACTACAACCAGTCAACTTGCGAGTGTCTGTGAAGAGAAACCTTGCAGCTGCCTGGTACCAGAAGATGCCTGCAATAGAAATCAATGGAGATCTGAAACCTATGAAGGTCAGAATGCTTTCTACATACATTTTCTATTCAATGCCTAAATATGCTGTTATAGGTGGTGATGTTTCAGTAATAGAATGGTAACTATTTTTCTGTGTTTTCAAATTATCATGTTTTATTTATTGATTTATTAATGTATAATAAAATAGAAACATCCCCACAAGACCAAAGCCTCATAACTGGGGCTTTGAGATACAGAATGTAGTAAAATACATAAATAACATTAATTATTGGTTAAAATGGTCTCTGTGGGCAGTAAAGTCATTAATCTTACCGCATTCTGAATTAATAATGTTTGCTGTACATAGAGATGAGGTGATGCTGTTATGTTTACAGAATGTGCTATTACTTGGTCTGTCCTGATTTAAATAAAGTTTAAATACCTGTCAATACAATGATGTGCTTTTATCAGTAAGAAATGGTGAACTGAACAGGTACACAAATGTTTTTGATCCTAAGCGGCCATGTTATTTTTTTTCCTCTTAAACCATTTCATGACTAAAGGTGGCCCTGAGCCAAGATGACTTAACTGTCCTGTTAAAAATTGTGATGGAAAATATTGGAGAAGCTTCAAATCCACAGACAGAAACAAAGACATCTGCTGATAGTGTGCAAAAGCAAGGTGGAGCTCAGGATGGGTCAGATCTGCCCAAAGGTAAGAAACACAAAACAGATCTTCCTAAAGCATGTTTATAATGAGCTACGCATTTAAGTCACCTGTTAGCATGACTGACTGAAAGAGCTCTCAGCTGAATTTCAGCTGCCATCCTTAAACCCCATAATCAGCAGGGATTAACATTGTTACTGCAAATACACCTGTACGTGCAGTTCACTACATATACTGTAAGAGACACGATATCTATTTTGGTTAGCTGGGTATACGTTTTAAAATGGGGTTAGATATGTGTACATAGAAACACCGGCGGTACAAATCATAGCCATGTGTTTATATGCTGACACTATTTGTATTTATTTATTTATTTATTTTACATATCATTTCAGGTTCTGCTCCAATTAAAAAAGAAGAGTCTAATGTGCTTGATTCTAAGGAACTGTACGAAACGCTGAAATTTGATTTTAACTTTGAATCGCTTTCCTTGGTACTTTACAACAGTGATCCTACGCTGGTATGTATTGAATAAAATACTTTGTCTTTTCACGTGTGCTTTTTTGTGTACAGGACATGGAGAAACATGTGGGTGTGTCAGTAGGTGGGTGGCAGTTTTAATGTTGACGCCTGTGTCAACAACTTTGTTTAGCCTGCTTGGGAACTGTAGAAAATATGCCTAGATGAATTGTCTAAAATACAAAGGGTATAACACAATATTGCATTGTGTATTTTATTAGTAACAGGTTTGTTTGCACATGCTCAAGAGCACGGCTAATTATAATGTAGACCAATTATAACCATTATCATTTTCAGTTAATATGCTGTGGTTTAAGCAATGGGATTAAATGTGTTCTGACCATATGTTATGTTCATATTTTTAAGGGTTATATAAACACCTCCAACCTATTTGCATTGATGTCACGTTTTGGCATACACATTCCATTTTTAGATATCTGTCGCTCCTCCTCTCTGCAGAAAACACAGCTTTCCCAAAGACAGGATAGCCTACGTCTTGGAGAATTCATCTTGCATCTAATGACCGCTTCTGGGAAAATGTTTGAAGATGGGGCCTTGGAGGCCTCTACAAAACTCACTGCCTGTACACTGGATGATTGTAGGAAAGGGATCCAGAGGGTCACCTCAAGGTAACTGTTCGATGCACAAGATCATATTAAAGGCTAAAGATGCATCTCTTATTTTGAGCGTGCCTCCTCATCCCTTTTAAAAGGATTTTAAAAAAAAGTGTTCTTTTATATTTACAGTGGAATTAGATCAGCGCTGCCTATTAAAAGTGAGAAATGCTACTGAGAAAAGTTTGTGTAAAATAGGTCTCAGTAAGGGTTACTTCAAAGGGATTATTGCTTGGCACACAGTGTCACCCAGTGGCAAACTGATGTCATTGTCATACATTATTTATTTTGCTAGCTGCTACCTAGAGAATAAATGTTGCTGCACACCACTAAGGACTACTTTCTTTTGCGTAAGTCTTTACGTTTAATTTAAACTCTCAATCTGTATTAGTTTTGGGGTGTGAAGAAACCTCGTGACAGAGACAGGAAATTTCTTTAATTATTTAGAATACAATTTTGATTTTCAAAGTTGAGTTCAGGTTAATTTGTGTTGTTTCGTTCAAGTATTTTAATGTCCCACAGGATGGTTGACAAGAAGGATGATGGGGGCGACAGCGTCATGATCGATCTGAGTTTTACCCAGAGCCAGAGTGAGAGTTCAGTGGTAGCTGTGCTCCAGAAGCTGTACGTCTGTGCCAGTGTGGAGTTCCTGCTGGCCGTGGCTGATTTCTTCATCAAAGCCATGCCTCAGGGTCCATCAGCCACCCCTAACAAATCCAACCAGCTGCAGCTGAAACAAGTGAATGTGCCAAGGGCCGCCTCCGAAAAGGGTTAGTTACTCTTGATTAGAATTTTACTTGGGCACTCTAGTTCCAAAAATGCTTGTAGCTTACTGCATTTGCTTCATCAAGAATGCAAAATATAGCAATCTACAGCATCTGTTTTTTTTGTATGAAAAGTGAAAATCTTGCGTTTTTGTATTAACTGCAGTTCTTAATACACTGAAACAGTTGACATTTATAAAGTGTGAATGGCTTGTTGGATTGATTTAAAAGTGCACATATACCTTCATAATAGAGGGAGAAATGAAACATACTCCTAGTTAGACCAGAATTAGTCAAATTTGACCAACAAAACAAGAGACAATTGGAAAATTGCATGACAGATAGCTTGTGGTTATTTTTGTACATTTTCACGGCTGATTTTGTATTTTAGCCCCTGATTCTTCTCGCCCCAAGATGAAGATTAAAGCTGTTGTTATCGACACTGAGGTTGTGTTTGTGGCCAGCTTGATGAAGGCTGATGCTCCAGCGCTTGCTGCCTCTTTCCAGTGCGATTTCACCCTTGTATCTGAGGGAGCATCTCAAAAAATGACAGCAAGTTTGAGGGAGCTGAAGGTCCTGGCCTGCCCTTTCCTCAGAGACAAAGGAGACAAGGCTGTCACCACGGTAAGCACAACGCAATGCTTTTGTTTAAATAGCAGATCAATGTGTTGCATATACGTTACCATTTTTTTTTCACATCTTAAAACTGATTTTTTTTTTTTTTTTTCCAGGTGTTGCGGCCTGCTTGTTTAACTCTTGAAACCAGAATGCATCAAACAGAACCTCTGACTGCAGCTGTCACAGTGGATGCAATTATTGTTAAGGTTAGGTTGCCTCATTTTTATTTATTTTTTTTATCCCGTAACTTGAATTGAAATTGCATATTTTACAATAGGTGTTAATGGAGATGCAGTTGTGTTCTTAATGCAGTGGGGATAGTCTTTCATTTATTTCCCCATCCCTGTATTTTAAATAGCACACTGTAAAAATTCAACAAGTACCAGATAAGTGGACTATTGCAAACTGATCTTTTAGGTAACATTGTAGATATGTCTCCCTGATACTTTGGCCATGCTTTATTTTAATATTAATGGAACTGTATTGTTTTTAACTGATGTTTTTCTTTTCTTTTTGATAAGAACATGTATGTAGAAGTGTTTTTTGGCCCCATCTAATATCTGCCACTTTGGCTCATATTTCCTTTTGTTTTTCTGGGAATACACAGCAGAGCTCTAGATGTGCTCTTACTAATATAAAGTAACTTGGCTGATGTAGCCTACATTACATAAGTATATAGCAGGCAAATAAAACTGAGCAGACCCAGAACGCATGTAGGGTATTCAAAGCACCCAGTTACAAAACACAATATCTGATTCATTGCAATAGCAACGGCAAAGAATAATTGCAAACATCATAAAAAGGTAAGGGGACAAAATATAAGAATGGCATTTGAAACGACTTCTTCTTTTTAATGTTTATAATATATTGAAAATAATATGCTGGTATATTTATAGTATACTGAAAAAGCAGCCCTTCCATCAGCGTAAACGTGACTCAAACATGGAACATCAGTTATAACAGGCTTTTGTTTCCATTCAGATTTCCCCAATGATTCTCAACACTGTCATGACTATCGTGGCTGCCATGACACCCAAGGCCCAGGAGGTGGGGTCTCAGCAGAAGACTGAGGATGTCAGCAACTTGTGGGCCGTGAAGAATCTTAACAATTGCAGTTACTGGTTTCTGGGGGTGGATATGGCCAGTGAGGTCACAGATAAGTTCAGCGATAGAGAAGGCAGAGGTATTGGGGAGAACTTGGTTGTTGACGTCAAGTTGATTCAGGTCACCATGGAGTCTGGGCTGGGCCATCGCACTGTTCCTTTGCTCTTGGCTGAGTCATCCTTCAAAGGAAAAGCCCAGGACTGGACTTCTTTACTTAATGTCAGTGCAGACATGACCTTGGAGGTGAGAACCCTGACTCTTGACAGTTATTTAAAGGTTCACTATTCTCTCCTTTCTCTTAACCCAAAAAGTAATTTCCAACTCTGTTATCGCTGTGTAATATTTCAATGTTTATGAATTAGGGATTATTTTTATTTTACAACAGTCAAATAAAATGTTCCCCCAATATTGTTATTGGTGACTATGAACACCAGTAGCAAGAAAAGCAACTAACAAAGTGGCAAACCTCTTTCTCAGGTCCATTACTACAATGAAGTGCAAGCTGCATGGGAACCTCTCATTGAACGTGTGGAAGATGGCAGAAGACGATGGAACTTGAAGCTTGAGGTAAGGATGCTTGGTTTTCCATTCCAGTTTGAGGAAGCTTCAAGCTGCCAGTTTGGGGAATTTAAACAAACTGCTCAAGTAAAGTGCACAAAAAGCAATGAGAATTATGGAAGACTAATAACGGAATAGCAGTCAATTAGGAAGTAATGCTACTTTAGAGTAACACTGAGGAATATTGTGGAGTTTTGCAACTGTTTGTTTTCGTTTTTGTTTTTTTTTACCCCTCATTGAGATATTAAGATTAGTCTTTCATCTGGGGATTGGGGGATGTTTGTAAACAAAAATAACATTGCACACATTAAAGCCATCTGTCAGAAACATACACTGTATAATACCAATACACAATCATAAATGCATACTTTTGTATTCTAGATGAAGAATAATCCCATTCAGGATAAAAGCCCAGTGCCAGGAGATGATTTTGTTGTTCTACCTGAAGCCCAGACTGCCATCAACATCTGCTCAAAGGACACAATGAACATAACCATATCCAAGTGCTGTCTTCATGTATTCACTAACCTAGCCAAGGTAATTCATGTCCTCAGAAATAATCGGGCTTTTACAAGTGTTAACATATTGTTGCCAAACTCAGTTTTAATTAAGTGGCTCAAAGACAGCTTTGAGATTAGGGAGAACTGGGTTAAATATCATGTTACTAAAAAAAAAAAATTAAGTTCACAGCAACAATATGTGCAGTCAATAGTTTCTAACAGGATTTAATTATAAATGCACTCTCTTACTTGGCTCGTCTTCTCTGTGCAGACACAAAAAACATCGCTATCTAATGTCAATGGAAAGTAGCCACAAAGGCGTCTTCCAGTTGGGAAATCTACCCTGTAAAAGACAGGAATACTATTTACTAAACTGGGCATGAACTGACATTACCACCTTCAGCAGTCTTCCAGCACTAATCGTAGACCACCTTACCTAAGATAAAATAAGGTACTCAAAAATGAGGTCTACCAGCAATTGGGGTCATCAGTGTTTGATATTGAACATTAATAATGATCTATGTTCTATCTCACATATATATATATATATATATATATATATATATATATATATATATATATATATATATATATATATATATATATATATATTATATATATGATCAACTCTAGGCAGATCAGCTTTGAGATTAACATTGTAGAGGGGTGACTGCTTTGGCTAGAAGTCTCTTATTAGTTTCTATGCCTCTTTTTTTTTCACTCTCTCATTTTGTTTTGTTTAGGCTTTCTCAGAAGGCACCGCTACAACGTTTGACCACTCGTTAAAAGAAAAGGCCCCGTACACCATCAAAAACGCCCTTGGCATCCCCCTGGAGGTGCAGCACAGCAGCAACCTGCGGGCCCTGGGCTCCGTGGCGAAAGAAAGGATTCATGAAGTGGGAGTAGGGCAGAGTGTGAAGCTGGAATATGCTGTCATCGAGCATATTCACAGGGGGAGGTTGTCTGCACTCCAGCGCCAGGAGAGCTGCCTTTTCAGTCTCAGCATTGGTGAGTGTCATATCTGAAGCCCTAACCTCATCAGCAGTAACAATGACCTCAATATGGGATGTTTGTCTTTCTAGAAAACTATTTGTGTTGCATGATTATCCCAAGGTAATATAGAGGACGTATCTTTTAGCTTGAGAACCATTCATCTATTGGGGATGAAATCTAGTATGGATATTCCATAGCACACTTTCCTGAAGGTATCATGAGCTTAATAACTGTGAAAGCTTCAAAACTGTTCACCCAAATATGCTGTCAGTGTATGTTTTGGACATTGTATGTTTAATTAACTTATTCAACATGCTGTACCATGACTGCAGCTTATGATCACTTACTTCTCCTGTTACTTTACAGCTGAGTATTGAGTATTGAAGAATATAGCTTGGGGGGCAGCTATAGATGCATGGGATTTTGTTTTGGTACTGTTTAATATTCTACATTCTGTGGATTTACTTTATTTTGTTATTATTATTATTATTATTATTATTATTATTTATTTCTTAGCAGACGCCCTTATCCAGGGCGACTTACAATTGTTACAAGATATCACATTATACATTATTTCACATTATTTTTACATACAATTACCCATTTATACAGTTGGGTTTTTACTGGAGCAATCTAGGTAAAGTACCTTGCTCAAGGGTACAACAGCAGTGTCCCCCACTGGGGATTGAACCCACATCCCTCCGGTCAAGAGTCCAGAGCCCTAACCACTACTCCACACTGCTGCTATTACAAATATGAATCTCAAATACAAAACTGTTTTGAAAAGTAAGGGTGAAATCATATGTCAGTCTGTTTCAATGATGTTTAATGATGTAGTAATGGTTTTTTTAAAGTTTCATTCCTGACAAAAATGGTTTTTTTTTTGCTGGCAGTTCCCAGTGGTTACAGTGAAATAGCAAATATTCCAATAGCCAAACCGTCTCGGCGTCTCTACAACGTCCGCAGTCCTATGTTTGAGGATGCTGTGTCAGTGGTCACACAGATAGATGCAACCGAAGGCAATAAAGTTATAACTGTCCGCTCACCCCTTCAGGTAGGAAATTAAGAGCCTCATGTGGTTATCTTTCAATGGTATCTATCAATGTTGAAATACCAGATTCAGTCTGTGCAGAAGATATTTAAGTATTAATATAAATAAAACATAATATAAAAGCAGTCTCATTACTGTAGCAAGCCATGGAGTAAGTTGGTTAATTTAAATGTGTTTAAAAGTACAATGACATCTGAATTCACGTCACCCAATATACCAATTATTGGTACCTATAAAGGTCATTAATTTGGATCAGATAAAATAACTGGCTCATAAGTGATGGTTATCATTATTATGGGTTTTACTATATAAGAATGCACCTGCACAGTAAGCACCAGATGCCATTTAAGATTAATCCATAATAATTGATCAAAGGGATCTTTATGCATTCTGGTTCTCTTAATCCTGTACAAAGCCCAACATTACCCATCTGCTCCAGAGTGGGTGAGTGGGAGTTGACAAGCAGCGGAATTTAGGGTGGTGTTCAGACAGTGCTGTAGGAAGAGCAGCAGGTTCATGTTTGATCTCAATCAAGTGGTTGTGCTTTTCTACCCCAGCAAGGGACATGACCTCTTGTTTACATCTCCAGTCAGTAATAAACAGCAGGACTGCTTTTAAAACTGAAGTAAACAAGTGTAGGGGTAGTTGGGCTATGTGGTGGAAGAAACATCTAAAACACTAGGGACATTTAAAAACAGTTAGATCATGCCCTGTCGATCTAGATATTCTTAAAACAGGAGAAATGATTTACTATCACGGAATGGCTTCTCTTCGTTCCCAACATCTGGACTAAAGATAAATAAAAGCACAAATGAAGATATTTATTTTGCCTTTTTATCCTATCTGTTTAGATAAAGAACCATTTCTCCATTCCATTTGCCATTTACAAGTTGTCAATGAAGACCAGATCACTGGAACCTGTTGGTGAAGCGGAGCCTGAAAAGGAGTTCCACGTGCCTTTGGATTCATACAGGTAAAGGTTAAAGTTCAACTCACCCAGTTTCCTCTGACATCCTCAGAGGAAAACCGGTCAGATCTCTTCTAATAGTCACTAACTTCAATTAGCTGTATCACTTATTTTAGAAGGTTTAATATCATGCCTATAGTATTAAGAAGTGCTTGTATTGCAGTGTTAATTCACAAAGCATCGGTGTGTACAATACAACCAGACAGTAATCAGATGTTTTGAAATTCTTAAAATGCTGATTCCGAGTAATGCCAGCCTTTTCCAAATACTGCATTCTAGTCTTAAATGTATTTTCAGAACCTGAAAGCTTAAACATTGGAGAATCCATACCCTTCCGTAAGTCTGGGTGCATGTACAACTGAATAGTGATCCCTGCTTGAGATAACTGTCTTTAGTTCCCTGTCTTTAGCAGTGGACCACAGACATACATAGCTGTGCGTTGGTTGTGTTTGCTGCAGGTGCCAGCTGTTTTTGAGACCAGTGGGGATGTTAAATGGCCAGTTTAAGGAGTCCTCCACATTCATAGCCTGGAAGGAGGAGCTTCATCGGAGCTCAGAGGTCAGGGCTGTGCTGCAATGCCCCTCCAGTGAGATAAACTACCTGCCTCTCATAGTGAACACTGTCGCTGTCCCAGATGAGCTGAGCTTCATCTCCAGCCATGGGGAGGAGGACTGGGACCCAGCCTACCTCATTCATCTCCGCCCCACTGTGACCATCCGAAACTTACTGCCATACACTATCTGCTACCTGCTCGAGGTAATGAACTAAGATGGCATTTCCTAGCCACTCCTTTGCATATTTTTATATTTTTAATGAACAATTCTGTGTAGTTCAGGGCTGCTATGCTACTT
Organism: Acipenser ruthenus; assembly: GCF_902713425.1. NCBI lineage: Eukaryota > Metazoa > Chordata > Actinopteri > Acipenseriformes > Acipenseridae > Acipenser > Acipenser ruthenus. The sequence continues at coordinate 22,108,347 of NC_081209.1, forward strand.
TTCTGCAAAAGTGGACTGCAGTTTTTGTGTGCAGTTATCGTTCCTAGACACGTGTGTGTGTGTGTGATTGAAAAAAAAATAACATTAAACATTTCTATGCTCAAGTGTTTGCTGTTAAAATTGCCTTTAACATGTTTCAAATTGTAATAATATGAATGATCTTTTTAGCTACATATTTTAAACACTGCTAACATGACTGTATAAATTCCCATATTGGAAATGATTCTTCACTCCGATTGTTCTATCCTTCTCCATCTAAAAACTAAGGCAATGGATTTGTTTCTATTACCCATAGAAGGAATGCACACTGGATAAGTTGTCTGAAACTAGACAGTAGTCATATCGGTAATGATTTAGCATTTGCCCATTGCAGGGAGCAGCAGAGACTCATGAACTGGCAGAAGGGAGCTCAGCTGATGTCCACAGTGCCAGGATTAGTGGGGAGATCATGGAGCTCGTCCTGGTGAAATATCAGGGACGGAACTGGAGTGGCCATATGAAGATCCATGAGGGACTGCCAGAGTTCTTCCTTGTGTGCTTCACCAGCAACTCTCTGGACAGCCTGAGTGTGGATCTGAGTGTTCACGTGGGGCGAGCGAGCGGGCAGATGGTCTTGTCTGTGTTCAGCCCATACTGGATCATTAACAAGACCTCCCGAGTCCTCCAGTACCGCGCCGAGGAGATCCAAATAAAGCACCCATCCGACTTCCGAGACATCATCCTCTTCTCTTTCAAAAAGAAAAATATCTTTAGTAAGAACAAGGTACGTCATTTCAAAATATATTTTTAAAAAATCTGCACACCCTCATACTTATGATGCAAACGTCTTCTGCAGATGAAGTTGTAGAAGATCAGAAACATGGTAACAGTAACATGGTGTAGTGAATTATAATTGTTATCCAAGTGGTAAAGTTCTTCTGAACTTTGTTCTGAAGAAGCTTTTTTTCTAATTTAGGTTCAGCTGTGTGTTTCAACTAGTACCTGGTCCAGTAGCTTTTCTTTGGACACAGTAGGAAGCTATGGATGTGTAAAGTGCCCTGCTAACAACATGGATTACCTTGTGAGTATAGTAGACTTTGTAGTGCTTTTTCGTTGTTGTAAGTGTGCAGTACTGAATATAATTCAATCCTTGATGGAGGCTGTTTTGTTTTTTGCAGGTTGGAGTGAGTATCCAGATGAGCAGTTTTAACCTGACCCGGATTGTGATGATGAGCCCATTCTACACACTGGTGAACAAGTCCTCCTTTGAACTGGAGGTGGGAGAAGTGCAGACCACAGGAACTGTAACAAATGGGAAATGGCACTACATTGCAGCAGCTGAGGTAACTGTAATATATATATCTTTATATGTACAAAGATAAAATAAAGAATGTGATAAGAACATGGTCTACCTTGAAGAAAATAAAGCAATGTGATAGTATTTTAGGTTTTTAAGTGCTACGCCCGCTGTTGAGATGGAATTACAACTTTAATATCATACAACCAGTTAGTGCTGTAGTCCTAAAACTGAAGGCACCGAAACACCACTAAAATATCGATTTTTCTTTAAACAAGAATTATTATACAAATTTACATTTTATTTGTATCTGAACTTCTAGTAATGCGTTTATCTAACATCTACAAGTATTTCCATAAAGCGTCTTTCTCCATCTTGTCAGAATGCCTTACTTTATTTACGTGTTTGTGTGTTCGTGGCTTTGTTCTTGTTTGGTTTGGGTCCAGTCGTAGCCGATGCACTGTTCCTGTCGTCCATTTATAGAAGTAGTTCGTAATAGAAGACATTCCTAATGCTCTTTTCGTTGCATCAAGAAGACTACTGACTGAATCAGACAGTTGTGTGGGAGATGCGAGTCATGTGACTTAGCTTACCTATTATGCGAGTTTTGGCTCGACCACGTCACTGCTGCCTATGTACAATAGTACCAATGTTTAAAACATTGGGTGCATACAGAACTGCACCCAATGTTTTAAATGATCTATTTCTCTTCCTTCTAGTGTCTTCCCTTGTGGCCAGAAACTACAACAGGAAAGTTGTGTGTTAGGGTTGTAGGTTCAGAAACGGCATCCAAATCCTTTTTCTTCAACAAGCAGGATAACGGCACCTTGCTGGGCATGGATCTGGTAAGTTCAGTTAGGACTTGTTTCAGGTAAAGATATGCTTTATGTACTGACGTAGATCTCACAGGAAGCTGTAATTGCATGCATTTATATTTCTGTTGACAGTGTGGAGGAATTATAGCAGCTGTAAACATTGCAGACCATGCCACAGTGATCAGTTTCTCAGACTACTATGAAGGGGCTGCCCCAGCACTCATTATAAACCACACGTTGTCGCTGACGCTGAAGTATCAACAAAGGTAGGTGAATTATAACTTGACTTGGATGTTGGAAAGGCCACGTCTACTCAGCATTCACAGTGGTTATGTTTAATACTTATTTCATTGATAAGAACAGCCTTTGAAAACAAGTGTCTTTAAATAACTCATGAGCTAAAGCTTTGTGAATTGGGCTCTCTTTTTAAAATATAAATTCTTCTTTTTCATTTACCTCCCAACTGTTTTAATTCTGTAACTGGGCCATTCTTCCTTGTTTCATGCAGTGGGAACGAGGAGCTTGGGAAAGAGGAGCTGAAACCTGGAGAGGCTAAATTGTTTGCTTGGAATAATCCGGCTGCCATTAGGAAACTGAGCTGGAGTTGCCCACAGCAAACCGGAGAACTCGATCTGCTAAAGGTAGAGTCAATAACACTGCATGGCTCCCGTCTTGTACAAGCTGCTAAAACCATGAGCAGGCTGGCAACTCCTGTGACAGAGAAGGGTATAAAATGAAGAACACAATATTTAGATATTCATTTAAACTAAACAGTTAATCTGCCCTTTCTTTTAGTCCTCTCTAAACTGACTATGAATACTCATAGAATAAAATAGCTAGCATGTTAGTTGTAGCTGTTTTGGTCTGCAAATTACTGGCATTTTAACACTAGAACTGCCGCGGGATTAATGAGATTTAAAATGTAAACAAATCTGCGTACTGTCAATGCAGTGCGGTTGTCTGTTTAAAAAAAAAAAAAAAAATTTTAAAAAAAAGCAAGAAAGAAAAAAAAAAAAGGACAACTGCATTGCATTCACAAACGCAGATTCGTTTACATTTTAAATCCAAACCCGTCAAAATGACTACCGTGGCGGTTCTAGTGTTAAGCGACTCCTTATTGTATATATTGGCAATTCTGAGACCAGGAAATTGGGCTTGGAACTGCTCAAAACACTAGCAAGGCTGAATGGTGCTGCTGTTCGTCATGCACATCTCTCCTCTGGTTTTGTTGTGCAGGATGAGAGCGGGCAATTCTGTTATAATCAGAACACTCAGATTCACTGGGTTTCCTTCCTGGATGGGCGCCAGCGAGTCCTGCTCTTCACAGAAGACGTTGCCATAGTTACCAAAGCGAGGCAAGCAGAGGAGATGGAGCAGTTTGAGAAAGAGATCAATGTGTCTCTTCAGAATCTAGGGCTATCCCTCATCAACAATGAAACCAAACAGGAGATCTCTTACATTGGAATCACTAGGTAGGTATAAGAGTAATACTATAATAATAATTATTCAAATGCCATTGTTGTTTTTATACAACTCCTCCCCTCTCCCTCATATAACCACCTAACTGAGGGTAGGACTGATAAAACAAAGTAAACTACTTTACACAATGTGAATGTCCGTTTTCTTCAATGCAGACGTTTTACTTTAGTAAACATGCCTTGGAATGAGTTATAAAACAAATATTTAAACATGCGTAGAGCATACTTACTAAAAGCACATTTGTTTATTTCCCAGCTCTGGGGCTGTATGGGAGATGAAGCCCAAGCAGAGATGGAAACCATTCAATCAGAAGAATATAAACCTGCTGGAACAGACTTACCAGAAGCATTTATCTGCCAATAAGCAGCCTGGCTGGATTAAGTTAGAGAACAATTTTGAGGTAACTAAAAACTGCCATTGTTTTGCAAGTTGCTTTTCCATTTTGAGGCTTTAATGTAGGACAGTGGCTTCAGGTATTTTAATGAAGTTGGTTGTGCAGTAGGGTAATTGTCACAAGTAATATAATGATGTTGTTGTCAGACACTTCTGTTCTAAGAAATATAAAAAGATGGTGTTTATCAAGACTGTGTAAAGCCACATTTCCATCTGCCACTGGGATTGACTTGAAAGAGATTTGAACTCACACTGATGGGGAAAGTTACCGAAATGACTTTCAGTGCAAAGGACATGAGACTGGATTTAAATATCTGAACGGCAGAAAACAATATGAAGGGTGTCTCGATCAACTGTGGACTCAAAATTGGATAACCACAAAATATAACCTTACTGTAGTTCTACTGACGTTTTTAAAACTTGCCTTCCCAGGTTAACTTCACCAAGTTTCCAATGGAGATGCGTCACCCGTTTGCCTGCAACATCAGACGAAACTTCTTGTCAGGAATTCAGGCTGAGTTCAAACAGTCCCCACACCAAAGAAGCTTACGAGCTCAGGTGCACTGGCTTCAGGTAAAACCTACTTTTCACAGCAAAAATTTGGAATCGCCAATTATTTTACCCTGATTTTTCTTCCAATTTTGAATGTCCAGTTATTATTCAACCTCGCTCACTGCTGCAACCCCCCGCGCTAACTAAGGAGCACACATGTCCTCCAAAACGAGTGCCGTCAGCCATCCTCTGTTTTTGCTCTGCAAGCCCGCCGTGCATACAGGGATCGCTCGTGTGTGGTGAGCCTAGGATTCTCCAACCGACCTAACCCCTACCCGCCCGGGCAGCGCTTGGCCAGTTGTGCGCCGTCCACGGTCGGCAGTGGCATAGCCTGGATTCAAAGTGGCGATCTCCAAGCTATAGGGCGCATCCTGCACTCCGGATAGAATGCCTTTACTGGATGTGCCACTCGGGAGCCCATGCAAGGGCTGATTTTACACTGTCTGGTTAAAGATTTAGAGCTAGGACAATGAGATTAAATCCTACCGTGTTAAATACAAGCCTGGGGGAAAGTCATTGTGCCTTATGTAAAACATCACTGGAGACGAAATGCGACAACAATGTCCTATTTTTAAACAAGTAAGCACTCGGAAATGATAGAACTTTACATTGCCTTGATGCAGTTACATCTCAGGACAACACTGGTTATCATTCACTGTTTTTTCTTATAGGTTGATAACCAACTGCCAGGTGCTATATTTCCTATAGTGTTCCACCCTGTACCTCCTCCCAAGTCTATTGCCCTTGATTCAGGTAGTTAAAACTACATCTTTTCAAATGCTCAACATCAATGCGCTCTCAGTGACCTCCAGTATATTAAAATCTCTCTTACCTGTCTTTCTTTTTAGAACCAAAGCCTTTTATTGATGTTAGCATCATCACTAGATTTAATGAGCACAGCCAAGTGATGCAGTTCAAGTAAGTGTGCAGTGTGGTGGTTTATAACTCTTTGTGTATTTAATGCCATTCCTCTGTATAGCAGTTTTGTTCTGTACCTTTTGTGTCAATGTACTGTTGCATCACCAGGTACTTTATGGCCCTTGTTCAAGAAATGGCTCTGAAGATCGACCAGGGATTTCTAGGAGCCATTATTGCCCTGTTTACACCAGCGACAGATTTACAGGCTGACAAGCAAAAGGTATGTGTTCAGGGATTTACAATGGCTATGGAGAATGGATATAGGACATGTGGAATTGTGGGGCCTTCTGTGCACAGACTGGACACTGCAGTAAGAACTTCCCTGCTGTTGCCAGCATCTTAAAAATGTCAATGTTTGTGTGCTTCAGCTCTATTTTTATATTTAGTATAGCAAAACAAAAAATATATAGTAAAACATGAAAGGTGTGCTGGCAAGACATGTTACATTGAGTTTATATACAGTATATGTATACTTTATATAAACATATTTATTACTGTGTGTGTATATATGTGTAGTGGGACATCTGCAATGAAGTTGCTGAAGACATTTCCTTTTACAGCATTTCAAAGAAAGAAGCTACAGCACAACTCTTAGACTTAAACCCTGCTCTAGGAAGTTCATAACCTAGTAGGTCAGTGGTAAGCCACGTTAGAGCTTTCTGTGCCGTCAGAAAGTCTAACTGTTAAAAAAATAGATTTGCACTTTGGGATCTCTCCATAACAACCTACAAGAAGTAGCACACCACCACCAGCACTTCATAACAGCTACATTAGAGCAAAATGTTCTGAACCAGTTGATCAATACGTGCAATGGAGGGTCCATTGGCAGTGTGTCTAACACTTCATTCAAGTACTTGTTGTTTTCAAGATCATTTCTCAGTTGAAAAATGAGTCTAAGCTCAGTGTAGTGAAGGTCTTGGATAAACCTAGCCCACACGTGGATTTGTGCAAACCAAATGAAATAACACTTAGACTGAAGGTAGGAACCTCATTCAGAAAATGTGGGCGATATGACTGGGATATAGCAATACTTGAGGCCTTTTGAATTAATTGAGTAACGTGACAAGTTATGTTTGTTTTTGCAGACAAAGCTCATTGAGCAGGATCTTGAAGCCCTAAAAGCAGAGCTAATGGAAACATCAATAACAGATACGTCAGGGCTCGGCTTCTTTGAGCACCTCCATATCTCCCCTATTAAGGTAACTAATCATTTTTTGGCTGCAGTGTTTATTCAAGCACAATAAAACTTAAGTAAACAAGTCCTAAAAACAGAATACAGTGTTTTAATCAGAACACATATTGCTAAACGAATGCAAAATAATACATTTTAAAATGAATCCAGAAATAGCAAAAAATAATAATGCAGGAATTTAAAAAATATTTGAATTATTGGTGAGGGTCATCTGCTTATTTATGTGGTGCACCGTTATTTAATAAGCAGATTTGTTAACCTCCCATTTGTTTCCATTCTCCACTGTTGTTTTCAAAATCGATGGGGAACTTTTGCAAAGCTTGTCCTCAACTCTGCTGTTTACTTCCAGCTGCATTTGAGCCTGTCACTCGACTCAGGAGAGGAGTCAGATAAGCAAGATATGGTAGCTATCCAATCCATCAACCTCTTATTGAAAAGTATAGGGGCGACTTTAACAGACGTCGATGACCTGATCTTCAAGTAAGTCGGAACTTTATATATGTTATTATGACTAGTGGAATCACTCTGCCTTTCATTTGTATTGTGTTTTGCAAAGGGTCCATAACAACAGCAGCCAAAAAGCGTGTCATATAACAGCTTCAACTACAGTGTGCATCTAGTATAACTGGATGTCATCTTCATGTATCCAATGTTATCTCCTCATACATTGGATACTGTGAAAGCTTCCCGGGCTGGGCTGATTATCCTCAGAGGGGGGGACTCTGCAGTTTAAAGCGCAGGAACAAAATAACAAGATACAAGGATCAAAATAAAATGGTTAAACACAAATCAAACAAATCAGATCACCCAAGCACATGCTATCCCGATGTGTCTTACTTTCTTGCTTTGTTCAGCTGGGCATTAGCCTTCACTGAACTCTCCTTTCAATCTCCTCTCCCAAACAATTAGCACCTTATTATTCCATCTGGGAGTGGTCACATTCTACACGTGGACGAAAATAATAATTTCCCGTTTTACAGTATTTAAAAATAAATCTACACAATTTTAGTACTGTATTTGTGCCAATGATATATCGTCTTTACATATCAATTTATTACAACTCAAGTGTATGTCTGTGCTTGATGAACCAGTATTTATGTAAGATTGCTACATACAAGTCATAAGTTAATAAAACAAAAAAACAAAAAAAAGCTACTACACGATTCTTACTCTTGAACCACGCTCTTAGTAGGTCAGTGGTAAATCCCGTTTTGTGCTGTTTTCTGTGTCATGAAAAAACAACTGGCAAGAAGTAGCACACTACCACCAGCACTTGATGACAGCTGCATTAGAACAAAATGTTCTGAACCAGTTAATCAATAGTTGTAGTGGAGGGTACAAAGGTAGTGTCTCTTTAGCACTGCCATTAAGAGTTGCTGGTACTTGTTTTCAAGGTCATTTGTCAGTCAATTAGTCAAAGCTCAATGTAGTGAAGGCTTTAGATAAGCCTAGCCCTCACGTGGAGTTGTGCAAGCCAGTGTGTTTGAGCATTTCGGCCTTTTTGAGCATTTTCTATGTACATGTGCTGCCTGGTAAAGGCACGAGTAAGTGGTGTGCGGGGTGAGTCATAGAGTAAGGAGCAATGTCCTCTGGGGATTTCACAGGGACAAAATCATCAAGGACTGATTCTCCTCAAAGCACTACAGTGAACCCTACTGTCCAGGCACCTGGCGAATATATGCAGACACCTGCAGGAATGGCTTTTGTCCTCCAGGGGCTGGTAGCTTGTCCACATCCGCTGTTGTGCTCCTGTCCATAAATAGAAAATTGGGTTGGTTGTGGGTTTGAAGGACGTTATGTGAATTGCTGCGCTGAGGGTCCTAACTGGACATTCTAAATTGGGGACAAAACTGGGGTAAAAGTGTAATGATTAGTGGCAAAAGATTACCTTTTAAAGTGCATTTAGTGTTTTGTTTCCAACATAATTTAAGACCCTAAAATATAAACCATTCCTTCATTCAGACTCGCTTGCTTTGAAGTGAGATACAAGTTCTACAGAAGGGACCAGCTGATGTGGACTGTGAGTAGACATTATGGTGAACAAGTAAGTACCAATCCTTTCTTGAAATGTAATCAGATAAACTGATATACAGTAAATAATAGACTTTAAAAGATTACCCGGTACTAGTGTGTCTACTTTCAATATCATGAGACTGATAGGGTCTGATCCTGGCACCGCAGGTTTGTTTTTTATCCAATAATAATGTGGTTTAGATTTCACGTGTGCTGTTTTGGAGAATCTTATGCGCTCAGTGAAAACAGGTGCATGAAGCACCAGGCAATGCTAAAGGCCAAAATATCTCCTTTGATTCCCAACAAAACAAATTGCATTAGGGCCATGTGTACCTCTCCCACCATATCTGTGACTAATTAATTATGACTAAAAATCTGTTTTTTACAGTCTTGTTTTTACAGAAAATGTTAACCTTGATGTCACATTCTAAAGAACTCCTCCTTATTTTTTTAATTATTAAAAAAAAAAATGAATATAATTATTGTTCGAGAAACTTGATAGGGCTGAGAAAGCAAAACATAACATATCAACATGTTGCAGGCAGCGTGGATTTGTTTTGGTAAAAAGGTTAGCAGTGCAGTTCACAGAAGTTCAGTACGATTAAATATCAAATTATGTGGCTCATGCAGAAGTTCACCATTATCACGCAGCTGCAGGTGCATGATTTTATTCTGTTCGGTATCATTTTGAAACATGAGGGAGATAAGTATATGTTTTTGGTTAGGAAGACTAAACCTGTTTTCATTCAATTTGATAAATCCCAGTTTGTTTTTCCAAAGCAACAACCATGTTGCATTGATTTTAACTAGTAGAAGGTCTTTTTACAGTTCACTAGATTCTCAGTTCTTGCTTGTTTTTTTTTTCTGTACACACAGCGATCACTTTAGGTTAATAGTTATATGCAGGCATCTGTGAATGACCAAGGCATATTATTATTATTATTATTATTATTATTTATTTCTTAGCAGACGCCCTTATCCAGGGCGACTTACAGTTGTTACAAGATATCACATTATACAGATATCACATTATTTTTTTTACATACAATTACCCATTTATACAGTTGGGTTTTTACTGGAGCAATCTAGGTAAAGTACCTTGCTCAAGGGTACAACAGCAGTGTCCCCCACTGGGGATTGAACCCACAACCCTCCGGTCAAGAGTCCAGAGCCCTAACCCCTAACCACTACTCCACACTGCTGCCCCCTATATAAAACGAAATGCCTTGTAATTCAACGCTATAGCTAATTTAGCCTTGGGGGGAAAAAAACATGTATGCACATATTCCTGTCTACACACAAAACCCCATTGGTCAGTCATTTGGTGAAGCCGTTTGTAACGCATCAAGTTTGAGGCATCATGCTGGCATATCCAGATATGCTGTAATAAACTGTTTTTGTCAATGTAATCCTGGAAATCACCAACTATTGCAAATACAAATGCACGATCCTTTTTCCTATGCATGTAAAACAGTATTACAGTATTAGTGTTAAACAGGAATATGGGTATGCATTGTATTTGTTTTTCTCTAAGGATGATCATTTAATATCATGACCGGTGAAAACAAATTGTTGCGGAAGTTGGCTCAGTTGTTTGTCCAACATATTTGACACTGAGAAAATAGGCATTAAATGGGTATGGACAGCATACCCAGGGCAGCAAAGGGTTAAGCAACTAATTTTCTTCTGTTATAGAATAAACCCAATTTATCTGACCTTCTAGCGAACATGTGCCATGCTTTTAGTGCATATAATTAAAAAGCCACTATATTGCATGACAGTTGCCAGTGTAGAATGGGAAATGTCAGCTTGACTTGTACTCTTTTTGCTCCTGGTAGAAGCACAAGGTAGAGTTCTAGTTACGTCAGCAAGAGCATACAAAGCCTGTCTATTCCATTGTATTTCTTTTCTTGTATTTCTCTAACTGTCCTTATTAACAAATTGGAAAATATAGCCTGACTGGCCACTTTTATTAGAACCTCTACCTCATTTTCAAGTTCCTCATAGTTGGATTAAGATCCAGACAACGCGGTGGCCATGGAAGATGTCTGGAGTCTCTGCAAACCATTCAGGCTCAGTTCTGGCACTGTGGACGGGTGCATTATTGTCTTGCTGTAGCTATTGCTGTTAGGGTATAACACCAGAGTGATGTGAAATTCAATTGGATAGACATGTCCTAATAAAGTGACCAGCCAGTGTCATTATACATTTGATATCTAGAGATTAAAAACTAGTCATTTCATTAAATTAAACTGCTTTAGATACAATGGGGAATCCTGTATTGTGTGCAGCCATTTTGTCATCGTATAAGAAAATCCATAATTTATACAGTTCCTCTTGACATTTAGCAGTATTGTGTGCATAATGTGTGCATAATATACATAATGTTCTTTATTAGGTATAAAATGCCCTTTATATGTAATCAAATGTGAAGAGTAGTACAGTTGTGGAAACAACAGTTACAGAGAAGGAGGAGCCTTGAATATTCAGCAGCTTGTCTTTAATGGTTTTATTTTCTTTATTCTAGTTTCTGAAACAGATGTATGTGCTTGTGTTGGGTCTGGATGTTCTTGGGAATCCATTTGGACTGATCAGAGGACTTTCTGAGGGAGTAGAGGCCTTCTTCTATGAACCTTTCCAGGTAACAATGACATAACTCCCTTTTGCACAGCTCCTACTTCCTGGCAATGTAAGTCCAGCCACAGTGCAGAGCACATTTATTTTGTTCCTGTAGAAATTCTTGCATACAAATCCTGCTGGATTTTGTAGTTGTATATGCTTTGAAATACCTAAAATGTGTTCATTGTATGTCAGTGCACATTAAATCCTTGGAAACAAATTGTCATTTTCATCAATGTCAGTTGTTGGTTGTCATTGCAGGGTGCTGTTCAAGGTCCTGAAGAATTTGCTGAGGGTTTTGTTATTGGAGTAAGGAGTCTTCTAGGCCACACTGTAGGTAAGGCAATACCCAAGGGTTTCTGCAGGTCCACACACACTTAAACAAAGGGCAACATTAACTTTGTAACAATCCAGTCAGACCCACTTGACATTGTATTCTCTCACTGTACATTTTGAATTGTATTTATATTACGCAGGTGGTGCAGCAGGAGTAGTGTCACGAATCACAGGCTCTGTTGGAAAGGGACTAGCCGCCATCACCATGGATAAAGAATACCAGCAGAAACGCAGGGAGGAGATGAACCGCCAGCCTAAGGATTTTGGAGACAGCCTGGCCAAAGGAGGGAAAGGCCTGCTTTGGGTAGGAACTGCTGTATAAGCCAGCATCATATTGAAGAGCTAAACAGCAGATCATCAAGTGATTTTAGCTAACAAAATTCCTAAATCATTTGTGCCCTACCATTTCCTTTATCTGTGCAGTTTTGAAAGAAACATATGTTATAGCAAACATGTATTTTAATTGCAAAACTGGTACTACATTAGGTTATAGAAAGCAGTTTACCATATACACCCACAAAGGAAACAGATTTTGCTGTTTCTGTTGAATATAAAAACACGTGAAAAATTAGTGTGGCACATCAAAACAGGACACAGCAGTGTTTTTAAATTGACAGTCATGCTGTGCTGATACCTAGCTATGTTTACTCCAAACCTGATCCAAACCTACATCACTTCTGAAGTGCAACGAATCCGCCTTTGTTCTTTTGGAGTGCCGCATTTGTTTACTACTAATGGGGAGGAATGAATATATAAATACATCGTTGTGTTCTACGTGAGCTTTGTAGTCCCCACTTTGAGCATTCTTCAGAAGTGCCTCACTTCTTGATGATATTTGTAGGACATGTAATGTCATTCTGAAAGCTAACCAAGTATGGGAGAGTCCCAGGAATATCCTGATGAAGTCTTCGTCATGTGTAATCCCTTTAGCTGAATTGTGTACACTGCATGGCCACTTTTATTAGGACCTGTACTTATATGGGGTTGGGTCTCCATTTGCCCTGATGACCAGTGGTATAAGACTCTACAAGGTGCTGGACGGTGTCAATCCATTCTGCCACTGATCTGGTACTCAATTGATGCAGAGAATCGAAGTGACAAATACGTTGTTCCAGTTCATCCAATACATGCTGAATGGGATTAAGATCCTTTGCTGATACACTCCGATGTCTTGGAGCAGCCTATCAATGTGATTGTTCTTGCTGTTGTGGGACCTGCTTGACACGCACCCAGTTGTGCTGCAGGGATCACAGGTCACAGCACACGATCATCTAATTTGCCACCCAATTGGGTGGACAGGTCCTAATTAACAGGCAATGTGTATCTTACATGTGCTGTTGCTCATTACATGTATATCCAAAGTGCCAAAACAAGCTTTTGTGTATCTCATGACTGCATTCACTTAAACACCTACACCCTTTTAAAAAGTGCTCTGATCTACTGCAATTGTAGAATGTGTTTTAAAAGCAGATACAAGAAAGGCGGTACTCTTGATGTTATGATTGAATGTCATTTATGCTTAACACAGTAGGAAAAAAAACCTGTATAAAGACAGTTTGTTAGGAATTTGTTTTTGCAACAAAATGTATTTACCTGGAAAAAGTTTACCTCCATAAGGTTTTCAAATATGTATATTAATATTAATACATATACTATCAGTTAATTTGTATACCCACGTCATTATTTATGAATGTCAAAATATGTAAATAGCCCAAATTCACCAGTTCTCCTCTTTTAGTTTTTTCCAGGCACCAGTTCAATTATTATTTTCTTTTCTTCCAGGGGGTGGTTGGTGGAGTGACAGGAATCGTTACAAAACCTGTAGAAGGTATTTGAAACCTTTTGTTTTTTTAAACTGGATCTCATTTTGCAATCTACCTTCAAATTCAGCGACAGAATGTGTGAATTGCACTGTTCTAAGTTACACTGCGTTGTTAAGTAGATGCAGAGCTTGTCCTAAGGAAAGTAATTATCTGACATCATAGGTTTAAACATGCTGTATTTTATTTCACTAACAAGTCTGTTATCCAGCATGGGGTAGCTATAGTACTACATGAACGTTCATGGAGTATGATCTAGTTAGATTAATTAGGTGCTACAGTTAAGGATCTGCTCAGCAGTGCAAGATACTTGGCATATCGCTCACATTTTCTTAGCCATTAGCATGTAGCATGATTATTTTACAAAAAGCTTACAAAGAGGAAACCACAAGTTCACAACACCACTGAAAGCATTAGCCAAGACAGTTGTCTACTTGACTTGTTACAGTTCTTCCCTCCAGAATTTATGATTGTGAGTTTTTGATTATCCGGATAATGAAAAACTGATGTTTAAATAAGACAACATGAATAAGAGGTAAGACTGTGTACCTTCTCGTCTGCAGGCGCTAAGAAGGAAGGAGCAGCTGGTTTCTTTAAAGGACTCGGGAAAGGTCTGGTTGGAGTCGTGGCTCGACCGACGGGAGGCATTGTAGACATGGCCAGCAGCACCTTTCAAGGAATACAGAGGTGGGAAGCCAGGCATTGCTCGCTTCATTGAGAGAATCTGCCATGGTTATTAAGCTACGGTAGTTTCAGTTAACGAGATACAATGGAATGCAGTTTGAAGTTTGTTTGCTTGATATAATCCCTTAGAGCAGGGGTGGGCAATTCTGGTCCTGGAGGGCCGGGGTCCCTCCTGGCTTTTGTTCCAACTGTGCTCTAAATTACTTAATTGTACTGATTATTACCAATTATTGGTCTAATTAAGTAATTTAGAGCACAGTTTGAACAAAAGCCAGGAGGGACACCGGCCCTCCAGGACCAGGATTGCCCACCCCTGCCTTAGTCTACCTCAGACAGGGGTGGGCAATGGATGATACATTACAGTTGCCAGTCAACCCTTGCTGTGCAATATGTCATGATGCAGCTGCCTGAGAACTATAAAAAAAAAGTAATGTTCGGCCACTTTTCACAATTATTATTATTACTTATCTATTTTTTTTAATATTAATTCAAGAGCTAAAAAATCAGACGTTTAATATTGATCAAAATTAGGGGCGAGTCTATGATAACAATGTGAGTTATATGTTATATTGTAAATGCATCTGAAATGACTTTTGGGTCAGTCACGTTGGGAGGCTACAACAGGGACAGGCGTGGATCCGATGATAACAACATGGTAAGCAATGCATCTTGAGAAGCTCAACATAATCCATTCCACAGTGAAGTATTTCTGCTAATCCACTGTTCTCTATTTTATATTAAATACCGGTACATTTACCTTCCTATCATTTATGAAAGTGCAAGCCACCCCTTCCCCCACCCTTTTGTGCTGGAGCAAATGATATATGCCACAGGATGAGAACAGATTGTGTGGAGTGCAGTGGGAAACCTTATCATGAACTCATCAGCTCAGAGACGAGATCGGACAGGCCTGTTTATTAAATTACGTTTTGCTCATTTATTTAGGAATTTGGGGCTGTGGTAAAATCCAAACAGCTATTGATTTAACTCAAAAGGCTACTATAGCTCCTGGTGTTTTTTCGTTACTGTACGCTCACTGGCGCCGCTCCCCCAATCTGTTCACCTCCTCTGGATTGGTCTGTTGCACGTGATGCACTGATGGTTCATCATTGGAGACAAACAAAATGTTGAGTCCCCACCAAGAAGAACTGGAAAGCACTATTGTTCATGTACAGTGGGCTAGCTTGAAGAACTGCAGTGCCAACTTTGTGTTTGGGGTAGGAGGAGTTTTTTAAATATTAGATACTAGTTTTCACATAACACAGTTATCACAAGATTCATGGTTTGTCTTTAGCCATTCAGAAGCTCAATGCTCTCAAATTCTACTGGAACTTATCATGCAAGTTGTGTACAGTGCTTTCAAAGTCATATATTCAAGCTAGTTCCCAAATTGAGGATTGTTTTTGCATGACATTAATTCAATCATACACACATTTATTGTATTTTATTTTATTTTATTTTTATATAGGAAATTCACCTTCTACAGACCATTGAGACTTATGCTTCAAAACAGAATTGTTGAAAACTTTGTGTCAGTGTTCTTGTGAAACTAACAGCAACATTTAAAACAGCACAAAATAAAACTCTGAAGTAATAGAAGAAAAAAAATACCAGTACAATTATTTGCCATATATAATTGTATTTATTTATTAATTGAACAACTTTCACAGCATCACGCAGCTCCCGTGCCATGGTAATCTGCTTCTCTAGCTTGTTCCATGAGCTGTCCCCCTGCATTGCTTATTAGCAAGAACTGTTCTGGTTAAATCCTGGTGATTGTATTGTGGAAAAGCAAATCAAAACAAAAGACCCTTTTGTAAGCAAACAATCTGCAAGAAAAGTTGCGTGTTTGCTCATCAAATCGTCATTATTACCCTAACATGATGTTATTAATAACTAAATAAACTTATTGTTCCATGCTGTCCAAATAGAGGTAATCAAAGGTGAGATAAAATGGATTTTAAAACCATAATCCATACATTTCCTGGTACAATACCTAGCTGTACTTCATCAAATGCTTTAACAACACGTTTTTCTTGCGTTCGTTTTGCATTACAGATGTAAGTATGATCAGCGGTTAACAAAGTATATTCCCTTCCAGTGCCAAACTTGTGCACAAGCCTTAAACAAAGTTTGACTTAGTTATAGTGAAGTTATGTATTTGGCATCAAAAAGATAATCCACTGCTGTTTCCTGGTGAGCCTTTGCAATGTTAAAGAAAATAGGTAGCTTCAGAAGTCATTTTATTTCGATTGAAACTCTGAACAAACTCAAAGCAAGCTCAACGCCAGTAGAGAAAAATGATAATAACTGAGCCACAGAGCCTAGTACCATTAGGAGTGAGTGCAAACACCATACAATAGTGCATAGGTAATGTAAAACAAACACTTTAACATTTTAATTGAAATACTCTTTAGCTGTTTGTTGTTTATCGAGCACCCTGGAGCTCAGGAAAGGCAATAGTTTGGTACACTGACATCCTGTTTTGATCATTAGGGTTGCCGAGTCAACTGAAGAAGTGTCTAAAATACGCCCCCCACGTCTCATTCGGGAAGATGGAATCATCCGACCTTTCAACCAGGGAGATGCAGAGGGATACGACTTGTTCCAGGTAAGTTACAAACATGTCTGACAGTTTTAACTAGAAAAACTGCCAAAATTATTATATTTTTGTATGTGTTTTTTTTGGCAGCCATTGTCATGATATGCGAAACGACTCATATCAGCAGGTATTTAAAATAACTACTGGGGAATTATGATTCACCCTTTAAGTATCCATTCTTTAAGTACTACAGGTACAGTAAACAGAAGATTGTGAATTATCATCACAAGCAAGTGAAGCCAAAAAAAAAGCTTGTTGCACATTACTATAGTCTTTTTACTACTATTATTAGTTTATTTAGCAGACACCTTTATCCAAGGCGACTTACAGAGACTAGGGTGTGTGAACTATGCATCAGCTGCAGAGTCAATTACAACTACGTCTCACCCGAAAGACGGAGCATAAGGGGGTTAAGTGACTTGCTCAGTGTCACACAATGAGTCAGTTCCATTCTCCTATACTTCTGTGTAATATCCAACATGAAGATCTGTGTTTTGAAATACTGGTTTAATTTGACCCGCTGTGGTGTTTTTATTACCCTTGAAAACAAATATTTCTGTTCAAAGTGATTGAACTGATTGGTCAGTTTTCCTCCCATTTGTAGGCTGCACTGTCTCTCTTTCTTCCTGAACTCTAACTTGTTTTCTGTCCTTTCTTCTCTCTACACATGCAGCATGAAATGGAATAAGAGCTTCACATGTTTTCTGTGTGTGTGTGTGTATATATATATATATATATATATATATATATATATATATATATATATATATATATATATATATATATATATATATATATATATAGTATTGTATAGACTATTTGCCTCCATAAAGACTGTTCCAACAACATGCTGTCTATGGTTGGCTGCTTTGTAGTGGTGTCGGTCATCTTTGGAAATTGATTCCTAAATTGCCAAATGCTTTTTGCTAACTGCCTGCTACCTGGTTATCCCCTCCTAATTCTTATTTTTAATAACTTTCCTGTGCCCAAGTTATCCCCCCACCCTGGCATAAAACAGAGAGGCTTCAACTGTCTTCCAGCATGTAATATGATTTGGTTTACAGTACCAGCAATATGCATTGTAAATAACTAGATACAGTTAAGCAGTGGCATTCAGGAGTGTTCTTAAAACTTCTATATTCAAAAGTTTCTGCTCATATTTGAGACTGTGAATTGTTCTCAAAAGATGCAGACTGCTATGTGCAGAGGCAGAAAAGCCTTAGGCAAATAACTGAAACTACAATCTGTGTAATATCGCCTTTAACCACTGAACTATCTATGTAGGTGGTGCGATAAAGAAAATGATCAGAAGGAAAGAGTTCAAATTTAAAAGTACTTTTTAAATAGGTTTATTTCCATGAAAGTGTAAATTTGTTGCAACAAATTATATAACCCCAAATAGTTTTGTATCATTATCTAATGGCTTTGTTTTTTTAGACCACCTGGAACACTATTGTGCAATTTAAATGGCTTCTTCTGGCAAAACACCTGCACTTATAAAGAGCAATTTTTATATTCCATTTATTACATAAATAATTCACCTGTATTTATTTAGAGCCCTCATGAATAAAACTCAGCAGATGTGCACACTGTACAAGAACACATATTAACATGCAGTGTCCCACAAATAGCTGGAACAAAAGACGGTTTTA
Source organism: Acipenser ruthenus (assembly GCF_902713425.1). Taxonomy (NCBI): domain Eukaryota; kingdom Metazoa; phylum Chordata; class Actinopteri; order Acipenseriformes; family Acipenseridae; genus Acipenser; species Acipenser ruthenus. Next base: position 22,126,698 of record NC_081209.1, read on the forward strand.
TACTCGAAATATTCTTGAGGTTTCTTTTACAACATTCATCAAACAACCGGCCTTGTTTACAGTCCAGATGGTTTACATTACACAATAGTAATTACATATACAGTAGTAAGTTCACATTTTTTTTCTTTTAAAGCTGTGCTATAGCATATCATTTTCACTCTTATTAAACAACTTTTAAACCGAGATTGTAAAAAATATATGTATAGAACCACATGGGATATTGCAGGACAGTTAGCTTGTCAAGACAGTTTAAAATGCCTTATGTTTTTACAAGTTGGGATTTTGCCCATCTGTCAAACCACGTGGCAGTGAAAACGAATAGTCAGAACTTTTGCATTGATATGGCTTTCTTTCGTATTGCCTGATCTGTACTATACATATACCTCATTTCACTGTCGGCTCTCTGTTGCTGCTGATATTAAATTTAATACACTCCAAACCTCTGCCTTTAAATATATCACTGACTGAGCACAAGAACATAGCTAAAAATGAGATTCATTATGAGTGTATCTCCTGAATGCTTAAACTAACTGTGAAAACTGGTTTTTGTTAGTTACAAAGTGGTTTCCATCACATGGTACCGTTCCGTTACCAAGGGTTTTACTCCAAAAATGGTCAACTTCATTATGTAAAAAATCCCCCGAAGAACCACCAAGGTGGCGGGTTTCTCTTTAGAAAGAGGAGAACATTCATAAAGTCTACTTCACTGCCTGTGTGATCTGGTTGAGATGTTTGTGGTGGTGTTCTATTTAGAATTTTGAAAACATGTTCTTGCTCTCAGCCAGCGATAACTTAACAAAGCTCAGAAGGAAAGAAATGATGATCAGATGTTCCATAACTCCCCGTGCTCTAAAGCATAATGCATTGCTATAGGTTGTGCTTGAACAAGGGCTGTTAAAGTATAGTAAAAGCTTTTTGTGACATAGCCTTTATGCTTTGTAAATGGTTGTACTCTTGACCTCAGAGCTTCCTTGTGTTTTTGAAATGATGGGTGAAAAAACAGAACAGGGAATCAATGGCCTTCACAAATATTATTTCAAGTTGTGGGGATGGGCAGAATTCACTTGAGCCTTCATTTAAGTGTCAAGTAGGTTTCTAACTGTATTTGAAATAAAAGTTGTTTTATGGGAAAATTTATAACGAATTTGACTGAACGGATTAGAAATTGAACAGATTAAATAAACCAGGTTACCCTGCCCATTCCTAAAAAAAAAATTGCTGGCATTCTATTTATTATTTCTTTTGTTTGCCTTAAAACAATTATTCAGACACGTGTGTTTGTGTTATTTATCGTCTTGTAGCTGAAAGTTGTATTTTTGAAGTACTTTACAGGTTATATCTATCAATTTGTTTAAGGTAAACTTAGACAATAACTTGTATAAATAAAGTGTTCTATATATTTATATTTGTGTGGTTTCATATTTCTTTACATTGTAGTGTGAGCATTGTTTTGCAAGATGGATAGTCAAGTTCACAAATGTGTTTTTCTATGCACTGTCCACGAGCAGTAAAAACAGCTTCCATTAAGCAGTTAAGAAAACATTAGTGTGCTGATTAAACTGTACATGGTGGTATTGTTATATCCATCCCTATGTGTAAAGTGATAGTCATCTTATATTTCAGTAGTGTATTTCAATGGTGAGACTCTAAACAAAGAGTAAGAAGTAAAAGGTAAGAACCAAGACTCTAATTGCATGTCTAGACACCTGAAGATCCTTACTTTTAATGTGGTTAACTAGCTTCTTAACATGATCAATTGAGACCAGCCAGGCACATGTCAGTTTTAATAAAAAATGTGGATATAACACATTCACAATAGTGTCAGCTACATGCCAATAACATTGTTTTTCCTGAAGCTAGGGTTATAATACTGACATGCAGTGCTTTGGTTTGAATTGGGAGTACACCACCCAAGCTCACAGTGAACACATTCTTGCCATTCATATCTCTTTTATTGTAAGCTACAGTTTCTTTGTATTGATTACAGAGATCGGAGATAAAGAAGTTGGAAGGGGAGCTGTTCCGGGAGCACTGTAAAGTCCCGGGCAGCAGAAAAACAAGCCTTGTTGTGACAAACAGGTATTGTATGCAGATGGGATATTTTAGTAGGTCCCTGCAGCTCTTGCTTAACAATGAGATGTAGGTGGTACTGCAGCCCTAAACCAGTTCATTCATTTACTAGTTAATTTTGTTATTATTTTCTGCATATACTGTACAGTATAATCTAGCCTTTTACTTAAAGGAGACTGAGCATACATGGTAAAAATGCACGGAGTTGACTTCAGAAATATTAAAATAAACTTAATAAATTTAATTGAGAGAGATTTCTAGTCAAAACATTTGTCACTGAATGTATTAAGTTTCTTTTGAGTATTCCTGACTATCAGATGTTCACCAATAATATGTATTTTCTTGATGTGTTACTCAATTGTAATCCAAGACCAAACACTCAACACATGGTCATAATAAATGAAAGAACGCTGTAAACATACACATTCCATTTCAATACTGTGCAGGAACACAAAAACGTGCGGATCTTACAGGGCTGGCATGATGTTATTTGATGTACTGTATATCCACACATTCTGTGACTCATCTGATACTGACACAGAACAAGCCATGAAACAACATTACACCAAAACATGCCCATTGGAGGTGTTTCAGTGTTACAAACCACCTAATATGATCAGCATCTTCAGAAATGTTCGCCTCACAAGAGACCGTAAAAAAAATAATTAGTTATTTCTGAATTTCCCAAAGCAGCTGCTATCAATTGGCCTCGTAAGAATTTATGATAATAACTGTGCTTTCTGTTTTTCTTTCTCTGATATCCAGGAGAGTGATGTGTTTGAAGGAGATAGACTTTGTGGACCACATCAACAAAGACTGGGAGTGCTTGTTTGAAAATTTTACCCGGCCCCCCTCGCTGCAAGGAAGCTCTTTGAATATATACACCAAGGTATTCAATGATTTATAAAACACAAACATGCTTTATGTGTGCCAACAATATTTTGAGAAATAGAGTAAACCACAATAAGTTGGGTGAAAGATGTTCTTTATGGTATATCTGGCAAACTGCTTATCCCAGTGTGATGAAACTTGGATTGGAGAGTATCAGATTCTGATTTTAACATGAGGTGCCTTGATTTTAACATAATGTGCATGTAATATATGTACATATATATTACATGCACAGTATTTTTGCTTTCAAATATCAATGCATCAATTATTGTTGATTATTACCTGCCCAACATTTGATTTAGATAATTGATAGCTAGTTGCAGCTCGTATCATACTTTTGATGTTTAATATACTTCTCTATCACATGTTACCTTTTGAAATATTGCAGAATCAAGGAATAAAAATGTTTCAAAACAAAGACAGCCAGGATTCAATGAGAGAGGTGCCTCTCCAAAATCCTGACATTGCCTGGGTAAATAATCTTAAAATACTTCAACGTGAAATTATCTGTATTTTGTAAGGTATAATTAGGGCTTCGGATTTTCAGTTTTAACTGATAACGCCCAAGCGTGTTGGAAAGTAAAAAGTGAAAGCAGTGAAAAAAAAATTGATGATTTACATGAAACTCGAAAATAGCTCAAAATAAGCACCGAAAGATAAAATGAATAAAACACAGAAAAACAGAAGCCCTAGATGTAATTAAATGACGTAATCCTAGTAAAGGTAATTAAGGAATGTATGTAATTACGATGCAGTAGCTATTTGGCAACATTTTTATCTCTTCTCAGCGAGTCTGATCTGTTTCCCTTTTTTTTTTTTTTTTTTTTACAGAAAATGTGCAGTGCAATCGATGAAGCTAAAACTTCCAGGCAACAGCACCAGCTAGTAAAACAGAAATCCCGTCGATTTATTAAACAAAACACATTGCCCTGAGGTCAAAAGAACTGCCTCCAAGTCTGACGCTTATCTTATCTGATTTTATTATTATTCTTTTTTGTTATGGTTTTGTGTTTACAATCCAGTTTACAAATGATATGATATTATAAAAAAGTAAAAGCACATATTACATGGAGAAACTGAAGAAACAAAAAATATTGGACTGAGGGGCGTAAACTCTTTTTTGGTGTTTGTTTTTTGGTTTGGTTTATTTTGAAGAATTAAAATACAGCAAATAGTTGTAGTTTTAAAAGGAAAGGCTTTTTTTAAAAGGTTGTGATAGGAAATTAGTCCTCAGAAAAGGGGCCGAATTTTCCTTATCTGTCAAAGTGTTTTAATCCTAGCAGTGTCCAGGTTGTCTTTATAGTAATCTGCCCATTTCATGCACGCCATCGGTATTTGAATGCCTCAAAAACCTTACAGGTAAGGTATGGATTTGAGGTATTTCGAAGTTTAATCTAATGAAGTATTAGTTAATTTACATGGGTAAAAGTTATAGGAATGGCATTAATTAAAATGAGATTTATTAAAGTTTGCTTTTGAAACGGTGAATGAGCAAATGCATCTAGAAAACTACTATAGATGGTTTAATTAAACCAACATGTTATGCTATCCCTTTACTGAGACTATTACCCTGTTGTACACTATGTTGCACTAAATGCACAAGATACTGGAATGATGTATGTGTTGGTATTGTACTTGATTTTCTTTTGTTATGCCATGTAATCTAAATGAGATGGTTTGTACCACTAGTTAGATCAGATGTCACTTCTGTATCTGTGGCAATACACCAGCTTCAGGTATTCAAGCATTCCATTTCCTTTTGCACTAAGAACATGATCAAATGCCTTCAATTACTATACATACAAAAAATAAAAAAAGGCTGTGATATTATTTCACAAAATATTGTACTGTATACAAATAAACCTTGCTGAAAAACGTTTTCATATTGTAATGTGTTACAAGGGTTGTGAATATTGATTGCTATCTGTTTTTAAGCATTATATATTACATGAGATGAATGCAAAGTCAGATAGCCCTGTGCAATCCTGCTTTGGAAGAAACACTCCTAAACAGTGACACAGAAAAGTATGGGCTGTTGAGCAATGAGTTTGGCAGGTAGCAGCAATATACAATACAACGTGTGCTGGAAACTGGCGCTTCCTCACCAGATCTTTATTCTTGAACCAATGAAACCGCCATCCTCTTTCTGAATCTGCTACCTGTTCAACCTGGTGTAGAATGGCCTTCTGGGATGGTGATTGCCTTTCTCCGTCATAGAGGATAGTGTGATTAACACCTTGAGACCGTCAAGTAGCGGGGATGAAGACTGAGCGACAGGGTGCAGTTATTGCACAGTATCAACCATACCAGGCTTCCTGCTCTACAACAAATACACTATCCCCTGATGGTTACAGCCAGGTAAGATGTACGATACATTCACATTCTCTGATAAGTTTCTTAGTAGTTGATTTTATTTAAAAATGTGGACTGTAAGAATTTAGTTTAATTGGTATTTTGTACAAAGACAACCTTTTCATTCATACAGTATATACACTTCCTAAGTCAATAGAACCCAGAGTATAAATAGCATTAAATTGGAGCAATTTGGACAGCACACATGCATCTTATAAGCCGACAAGTTTATTTTTCATTTTTAAGCTTCTATTTTTCAAGTCTCCTTACATGTCGGAGTGTATCCTTGAGAAACAGCACCGCCAGGAAAGATATTTTAAAAGAGATTCTTGAAACCTGAGGGGGACAGGGCTGCATGCCGAGACAAATGATGATATTGTTTTTGTTAATCCTGTATATACAATATATACCACTAGGTGGCTCCACATCACTAGGATAGAAAACTACACAGGAGTTTCCCATAGGATATGGCATACATGGGTATCTTTAGCTGGAACGGTGGTTTACAGACACAGCACACAAACAATACACTTAAACTTGTATATATAGTAAATGCAGTCATATTACCCAAATACATCTTCCCTTGTCTTAACTAGTATGAAATATAGAAAGATAAATTGCTGAAGAAAGGAGTCAAAATGAAGGATAATACAAATACTTTAATACATTTATTTTACAAACTGTTGTGAACTTTTAGTCCATTAAAAATGGCAATAACTTCAAATCAATAATCCCACTGGATCGATATAGTAGATTCTGTACAGGAGATACTACAGCATATTAAGGCTTCTGTTTTCATCATGTTTTAATGACATCAGCTGTGAATTATATCGGTTCAGGAATATAAAGTATAGAAGTCTGTGAACCCATCTTGCAGTCATTATTACTGGCTCAGTTTCGAATGCAGAGTTTTTTTTTAAGGTCTCTTGTCTGGCTGCAGTTTAACTGATCTCCATTACTCCGATGGAACTGATACAAAGTGACATGCATCCCATCACAGGGTGATTTCTGCAGCTCAGTTTTGCTTCCCTCACTGTACTGTTTTTGTTGGAGAGGATTCATGCGGGTAATTTATTGGGATGCAATGGAAAGCTGTCACATGGACTTGGCCCAAGGCGTGTGGGAAAATAACTAAGTAGACTTCATACCCAACTGCAACCGAGATGGCAAATGCAAACATGTTTGTTCTTTATTTGCCCGGTGGAGAGTGACAATTAAGGCAGAAGCATAAGGTCCTAACTATTCTGTATGAACAACATTTTAAAGAACACTATTTACTGGGCCTTGTAAGCCTTTTCATTTGTATTTTTTGCAGCAAACCTAATGGCACGAGCAGCCATCCTTTCTTTGTTTGGTGCTTTGCAGACCTTTTAAAAGAGGAACTCCAGATTAACCCTCAACCTCTGGTTGTCTGCCTAGAAACAAGATTAAAATATCATCCATCTGAAAATCCTCCTGTGTCTACTCCCCCAATACATGTACAGAGTAATAACAATTCATCTGGGGTTTACATAGCAGAAATATACAATTACTGATGCAGGGGAAACACACTGGCGGTTAATAGGTTACAATCTGCCAGTACCCACACATTGCTAGGAATTCAAATGTAGTGGGGATATAGAGGGATCTAAGAGTATATTTAATATATCATATATTTTCTACTTATTGTATATTGTATATCAGGGCAATCCAACCTTTTTTGATATAAGAGCCAGAATAGGTTTATAGCTGACCTGAATGGTAGCTAAGGTAAAACTATTAGGAAACATATCGTCTTGGTCCTCTTTTTAGTGTGAACAGAAAAGAAATAAAAAAAGAGACACAAAATAGATTAGGTTTAACCCGACTGTATAAAGATACAGTTTCAGTATATCTGTTCATTGAACATATGCTAAAATACAGCGTCATTTGATCAGCATTTTGAATTTACTGTGCATGCGTCTACCAAAGCATGACATTGTACATGGCTTAAGCGCTAGCCATGTGATAGCCCTTGCGTATACTGCTCTTGTAGAAGGAACTGCCAGGGATTACGGTGTGCAAGAGGTCTTTTGACCAGTCTCAAAGGAAATATGTACGGAATGTATAATTAGGATTTGGAAGTTAAGCAGTAAACTCCCATAAAAACCAAACATATGCCACAAACACTGTATTGTTTTTAACAAAGGTTTGCATCTTGGTTTTCGCCCATGAACATTCACCTTGTTAAGGTATTGTTGAATTGTTCGCTAGTGAATTTCTTGAACATCTTTTCTCAATTCTCTTGTCAAATCTTTTGCAGTAATCCAAGGATTTTGCCTGGCTGCTCGAACGATTCTTCCAGATTTTGCAGAAATCTTTCTTGGTCTTCCACACCTGGAGCTAGTTGCAGTAGTTCCTGTTCTCCTGTGTTTGTCAATAATAGCCCACACAGAGCTTTTCGGTAAACAGTCTTTCTGCTATTTTCCTGGTAGTTTCCCCTTTTTCGTTTAGTTGTATCTGCCATTTTGAGATCGTTGCTGTACTCTTTAGTTTTAACCATTTTTGTTGGTTTTTGAATCACAAATTTCCAAATGTATTTTTCAGCGCTTGATGATTATGTATTTATTCATTCTATAATTAGGCTTCAGATGTTGGTTTGCAAATCATGATAATTGTCATTAATTAGGAATGAATGGGTTTCATACGAAATATGTTGGTTGCCCAAATACTTGTCAAAATATGAAATTAGTTTTTGCATGTTATTTTTCATTTTATGCATGTAATAATTTGTCGTTATTATAAAGATGAATCTCTAATTTCAATAGAACAATGCGAAATTATAGAAATCACTTTCTTTGTGGTTTCTCTTTTTTTTTTTAATTGCCCAAATACTATGTCTGCAACTGTATATACAAACAACAAAGCACAGCATTGCTAAAAAAAAATAAAAAAATAAATAAATAAATAAATAAATAAATAAAATGGAAAACATACATCCTATTTATAATACAGCAGGATCAGCAAAAAAACGTCAACACAATGTGGTTTTACCTATCTGTATATATGTTGTGCTGCTGAATCAGTTTCTAGAAGAGTAATTATAAAACTAAATGACCTTAAATGTCAGTTTAAGTGCTATCTAAATAAGGAACTCTAATAATAAATGTTAAGCAAAGGGATGTAAAGAGGTCTTGCATGTGCCACTCCTTGCAGTAATTCAGACAAGCGTATGTGCTGGGCTTTATGAAGACCCTGACAAAATGACATTGCTTGTTACAACATCTGTGGTAAGCCTCAAACATAATAACCGACCCACCTGAACAGACAAGGCCCATGTCCTCCAAGGAGCAGCCATTTTGAGACAAACAGCTTTCACAGATTACATTTCAAATATGTATTTAGTACAAGCTGGTATCCAACACACGAGTAGCAAAGAGCCAAAACTAAACTCTCACATTGCTACTGTGTGTTTAAGGGACTGTTTTTAATGCATGCAAATCAAAATCATAATTACCTACATCCATTGTAAACTCATGTGAAAATAGTAGGTTTGACACAGTACATACATGCAGGTAGAAGGACTGCTATCTCCATATACCACCTGATTCTGATGCTTTGAATGATTTGTTCTAAAGAATGTCCTTAGCAAGTTTCATGATAATTGGAAAGCTCAATTCATTTCAAACACAGAGCACTACTGCACCCCAGAACTTCCCACTCCTCTACCAACAGCAAAAAAATAAATATTCCTGGTTCTGTGCACAAGATGGCGATGTTGATCAAGTGTCAAAACAAGGCCTGCCTCCATGCTGTATTTGAAAACAAAAGTGTGTGGTGGGGGGGAAAGCTTTTGAAGTAACATCAAAAAGAAACCCTTCTTTTAAAATGTACTAGTGTCTTAGCTTGTTCTGAAATGCTTACAGTGCTATTGGGCACTTCTGTGTCTGACATTAAGATGTCACTGTTCGGGGGACGGGGGACACAAACTCAACAAAACTCTAGAAACCAGTATTATTCCCCCAGAGCTCAGTGTCAAATAAAAGGCCACTGTGATGTCAAGAGGGTGAACCACCTGGTATCCCTTGCCATATAAAAAGGTTTTCAATGTGCATTGACCCCTGAAAAGTCTGGCAGTAAATAAAGGAGTTTGGCCCGACTGTGCCTGCTCAGCTTCGTAATGGCTGTTTCAGCAGTAGAGGTGCCTTTGCCTTCCAAAAAAGTTTTTCAGCCTCAGTTTATTTTTATTTTGTTTGGTCTACTTTTGCAAGATCCGATATTCAAACAGTTGCTTAATATCTTGCAATGATCACAGATAATAAATTGAGGTCTGCTTTTAAGGGTTATGCATTATGCTCTACAGGGAGAGAATGCCTACACTGTTGACTCATATATATGTATAATGTTGTGGAGGTCTTATGTGTGCTTTGCGCTTACATTTGTAGTTATCTTGAAATCTGCTTACCAATTGAGATGAAACTTGGTTCCTTAGCACACAGTTTTCAATTACTTATTTTGCACTAATGGGTTTGAAAAGACTGCAAGGGTGTCAGATCAGCCAGTGTCTTTATATTACTGCAAGCATCAATATATATATGGCGCTATAAGAATTTCCTGATAATCGATATTGCTCGTTTAGTCAAAAATTGAACAGCTTCAGGATAATTGGTATTATCATGGTGATCTACTTTTTACATGTTATTCTTTATTGCAACGTGTTGGATTGCACATCGTTGCCCTAACCCAAAAACTACATATGATAACCTGGCCTGTTCTTTGTGTGTTTACATAGTATCAGTGCTCATTTCAGTTATTTATATCCCCAAAATAAGGGTTTGCTTTCCTGCAAACAAGCAAGACGAACACCGATTCATTCAAGAATGAGAAATGTCTCTGCTCTGCCGTACATTACGATCCAACCAATTTACATGACAAATATACACAACAAAGGCTAAGATAAATTTACACAAACCGTCCCATCCACAAATACTATTCTGCTTGCAGACATCCCAAGATTATCGAGGCATCACACTTCAATGTCTTACACTTTAACTTTACCTGAGCAATAATTCATGATGAAGCTCAGTTTGATATCCGTATTGTTGTGGCCTGGGAACTCAACAGGAAAGCGTGGGCATTGCCACTCTGAACCACTTATTCTACCCATTTATACCTGGGTCTGCTCATGTTGTGTATCTCAAAGCAGAATGACCTCACAGTACATATACTGCAGTGGAAGTAAACAGTAATTTGGCTACAATAATACAGCTTCACCTGTAGAGTACTTCAGTTGTGCAGGCGGCAGTGAGATTACAGTGTAGGACCTTTTGGACGAAAAATAATTTTGCACATGGAAACAGATCATGCCACATTAGCATTAAGGCAGATCATTTGCATTTCATTGTTATTCCTTCAAGTAGGGTACAGGTAGTGGGATATTGGGTAGAGACTGAAGGTTCAGTTCAATTTAGGATAACGTAGGTCTACGAGTCAATTTCCCTTAGTTACAAATACTTATTCTAAATGTAATGCAAAATGATTTAAAGGCATTTTTCATCTCTGCTATGGGTCAAGGAATTTATATTCCAGCAATTAAAATCATAATTTTTTTCTTGCTTCATTGGCTAGTGTCTCACAATCAATCAAAGGGATGTCAACAAAGCTGCATGCTTGGATATGTTCGTAAAATGAACCCATTTTCCATTGAGGATAAGGAGATTATATACATGTAAAGTTCACAACCTACATTGTTCGATAGAGGTCATACACATAAAGCTAAAGAAAAAGTCCCAGAATATATATATATATATATATATATATATATATATATATATATATATATATATATATATATATATATATATATATATAATATATATATATATATACAGACGTGCTCAAATTTGTTGGTACCCTTACAGCTCATTGAAATAATGCTTCATTCCTCCTGAAAAGTGATGAAATTAAAAGCTATTTTATCATGTATACTTGCATGCCTTTGGTATGTCATAGAATAAAGCAAAGAAGCTGTGAAAAGAGATGAATTATTGCTTATTCTACAAAGATATTCTAAAATGGCCTGGACACATTTGTTGGTACCCCTTAGAAAAGATAATAAATAATTGGATTATAGTGATATTTCAAACTAATTTGTTTCTTTAATTAGTATCACACATGTCTCCAATCTTGTAATCAGTCATTCAGCCTATTTAAATGGAGAAAAGTAGTCACTGTGCTGTTTGGTATCATTGTGTGCACCACACTGAACATGGACCAGAGAAAGCAAAGGAGAGAGTTGTCTGAGGAGATCAGAAAGAAAATAGACAAGCATGATAAAGGTAAAGGCTACAAGACCATCTCCAAGCAGCTTGATGTTCCTGTGACAACAGTTGCAAATATTATTAAGAAGTTTAAGGTCCATGGAACTGTAGCCAGCCTCCCTGGGTGCGACCGCAAGAGGGAAATCGACTCCAGATTGAACAGAAGGATAGTGCGAATGGTAGAAAAAGAACCAAGGATAACTGCCAAAGAGATACAAGCTGAACTCCAAGGTGAAGGTACGTCAGTTTCTGATCGCACCATCCGTCGCTTTTTGAGCGAAAGTGGAAGAAGACCCAGGAGGACTCCACTTTTGACAGAAAAACAAAAAAGCCAGATTAGAATTTGCTAAAATGCATATTGACAAGTCACAATCCTTCTGGGAGAATGTCCTTTGGACAGATGAGTCAAAACTGGAGCTTTTTGGCAAGTCACATCAGCTCTATGTTCACAGACAAAAAATTGAAGCTTTCAAAGAAAAGAACACCATACCTACAGTGAAACATGGAGGAGGCTCGGTTATGTTTTGGGGCTGCTTTGCTGCGCCTGGCACAGGGTGCCTTGAATCTGTGCAGGGCACAATGAAATCTCAAGACTATCAAGGCATTCTGGAGCGAAACGTACTGCCCAGTGTCAGAAAGCTCTGTCTCAGTCGCAGGTCATGGGTCCTCCAACAGGATAATGACCCAAAACACACAGCTAAAAGCACCCAAGAATGGATAAGAACAAAACATTGGACTATTCTGAAGTGACCTTCTATGAGTCCTGATCTGAATCCTATTGAACATCTATGGAAAGAGCTGAAACTTGCAGTCTGGATATAAATATCTTTGTAGAATAAGCAATAATTCATCTCTTTTCACAGCTTATTTGCTTTATTCTATGACGTACCAAAGGCATGCAAGTATACATGATAAAATAGCTTTTAATTTCATCACTTTTCAGGAGGAATGAAGCATTATTTCAATGAGCTGTAAGGGTACCAACAAATTTGAGCACGTCTGTATATATATATATATATATATATATATATGAGCAGAACTTGTATATACCCCTACAAACCACAAGGTCAAACTCCGTAAGCAGCCGTTGAAGACAGCTTGTGAATGGCAAGCTCGATTCCTGACAAGCTTCTACTGCCCTACAGCTTTAGTGCTGTTGAGATTTATTGATATTAATATAGTGAATAGTGATATGTTTTACTGGTGGTAAAAACATTCAGTACCTACCCCATACATTAGACTGTACTCAAGGGTCATCAGAATGGAAACAATAAAGGTAAGAAATCTCATTTGTGCTTCTAGCAAAAAGACATGTACTCTGATGCAAATATACCCAAGTATTATTGTGCTTTCCTACAGAGATGTACATGCAGTGGTGACCATACATATCGAGTCTCCTTACATTGTACCTCATTCAGCCATTCTTAACTTACTTCACATCTTTTACACTCCAGATATGAACTGTTGGAACAAATTACCAAGTCAACAGATTTAAAACATAACAAACTGGGCATTGAAAATATCAAATACTGCATACAATGCTAATGTGTGCAGGATATCTAATTGTCATCCTCATTTGTTATTTGTCCATAGATTCAATAGACATACCGGTTTTGTCACACTATTTGTCCTTCTCATTCTTAAAATGTGTTTTCTCAAATGGGGAACTGTAATATTTAAAAACAAGCAATGGATTAAGAAATAACAAAACGTCACGTAGACATTTTGTTCAAATCTACCACAGAAGCTCCCATAATAAAAAGTAATAACTGCAGGCACGTTTGGCACACACTGTGAAAATCAATAAGCAAAAACAAAGTTTCAAATATTTACCAATTGGCAGCACAAACAATGCATGCTTAGCTTCCTAAGTTCAATAAGAACAAATATAAAGAAAATGAGAGAACGAGAGAGGGAGAGCTCTTCATATGAAGGAGAGCACTCATCTAATTTATTATCTATCATTAAAATGAAGTGCAGCAATACAGATGAGAAGATAAAGCCAAGTTTCGAAATCAGATGCAAAACAGCACTCCATGTAGCATTCAACAACTACTAAAAGATGCTTCTAGCTGTAGTTTTTGAAATGTGAATATAAGCGCTTGTCTCTTAACTTGTTTATGAGGGACATGGGTATTGGGGTAAGCTGCTTCCATGGAACAACACAACCACGCAGCATCAATACTGGCCTGGTCCTGTTTCATTTGGGAAATGAAGCTGTGGTGTTTTCTAGTGTTGTGTCAAAAAGCTACACAGATTATCTGTTTTGTCATGCCAAGTCATTTTCTACAGTCAATTGTCCTGTGTTATTAGACTAGAACATACTGGCCAAAAAAAAGTGTATCTCCTGGGGCATAGTTTAATGAAAACAGGTGTGTCTTGTCCAGTGTTGAAGGTTTCTGTAATTCGTTGCTTGTCTAAGCACACATATGTTACGACCCGATTACCACATACTGGTCAGTGTGAACACTACATTGAAGGATTGCATGCCACTTGCTATCCTTATGAAGTCATTGAGATCCTTCTTTTTCATTGATTGGTGATGTAGGTGGTCACATGACCACCTACATCTGCATACAGACAGAGGATTTTTCCTGTTTTTTTTTGTAGCCAGTTCATGAAGCACTGACCTCCAGAATCCAGTTTTGGGTTTTGACATGAAAAAAAAAGTTAAAATCAACTAAAAGCCAGCAATGTTAAGTATAAATAGAAGTAATAGGAATTTACTGCCACTTGAGTGTGTTTTGGGTTTTGATAGATTTAGAGGCAAATCAACAATCACTATCTGACCCAAAGATTCAAATCTAATTGAAGCTACAAGCTGAAGCTGATGTCCAGATGGGCAATGAAAGATAAAATGCCAAGGAATTAACAGCAACAGATTTTGTATTTTATAATATAGCCCTTAAAGGAGGTGAAGGCATTGAAGTTCCACCTGGTCCAATTGCAAAATCCTTTCCATTTACCGGCTACCTCTGGTGCCTGTTTACTGCCTGTGACACATCGCCCCCAAGCATTAACCATCTGACCAGGAAAATGTCTAAGAAACTAATAGAGGGGTTTTTCAATTATGGACACACTGTGTGAGGTACGCACAATCAAAGGCAAAGTCAGGAGTATGAACTAACTCACCTTACAAGAAGTGGTTGGGTGTATACATTTCAATGCTATAACCCCAATGCGTTTTTGTGTTTTGACCTTTACTACTAATGAAGGAGGGCCAAGTGTGACTGGTGCGTGGAGACACCCTTAGGGCACTTCCTGATGGCAAACACCACCCACCTGCCTGCCATGGCACCTGGACCATCAAGCAGGTGCCCTATTAAATCAGACCGGCACGCATTTTAAAAGGCACAGTGTTCAACGCAACATAATACACACACAGAAAGGTCTTCAACTTTTATCTTCAGCCCATTAACCATGGTTTTGTAAAAGTACAATCCATGAGCTCAGGTTATCAAATGAAGCAGCCCAGAAACTGAAGTGTAGTATGTGAAAATGAACCAGCAAAAAAAAAAAAAAAATCTTATACTTTAGACAATATTGTTAATTATTGAAAAGGGGAAAAGCTTTTGGTGTGCTACAAGTGGAGTATACAGTAGTATATTATTGGTACAATGGGACAGCACTTCTGCTGAAGCTGCATGGGGGTGTGGAAGTATTGTCAAGGCTGTTACTGTATGCATTATCTGGCCCAGTTGAGAGGTTTTCTGCCATAGCAAATACTTCTTCCAGTGACTCATGCCAACCAACCAATTATGTTATTGCACATACATAAATATATACTAAAGAAAAAACAATCTGTTTTAACCATTTCAAAATTAATTTGAAGTGCACCACCTTTTCATAATATGCATTCAATAGGTTTAGGTTTAAGCATTTTTATTTTTTAGAAATGTTCAGTATGCAGATTTTTTCTTTTCTCTACAAAAGTGTTAAGTAAAATTCAATCCAGTTTATCGCTGTTCTGTTCCTCCCAATATGAAAGGACAACCCCCAAGTATCAAAATGAAACCATACCTGCTAAGATAGAATCCACACAATCTGTTTGAGAGCTTTATTTCAAATGGTGAAGGACTGTTCCACGATGTTCCCTATGATACAGCATGCCATGAAATCTAAGCCATGTACTGGGCAATGACTGAATCGAAATCTCAGACCAAGGGAGGTTTATGTGGATGATTAGGAAACAATAGCCTATTCTATATTCAAAGCTGGACGGACTCAATCATTTGCAAGAGAAATGACAGAATTGAATTTCATTCACACCTCATTACTTTTGTGTCCTTCCATTTACTATATAATAACAGCTGTGTTACATTGCTAAAGTACTAAATTAAAGACTGAGTTCTGTAGCTTCAGATTACATTTGCGATGTCCCTTTAGCTTCTTTATGATGTTTGCAGTCATTTCGACTGGTTCTTAGTGCAATTATTCAAAGACATTTTTATTTGATTGTTTTAGTTGTTCTTCAGGTAGGTGCAATTGTAATGGAGATCAGGCAGAGTGTCGTTGTAAGTGCCAGCATTATCTTAACAAAAATATTATATCCATTTGGGCCAGGGTTTTCCCAAGTAAACTTGCTACTTGTAGCTCAAGCAGAAAAATAGCAGCCACAAACCAAATATTAGTCTCATATATATATATATATATATATATATATATATATATATATATATATATATATATATATATATAATAAAAATAAATTGAAATGTCGAGCTGCTTGCTCTTTAAGAAATATTGTAAACCTTTCTGATTTGTTCAGCCCCTTTCAGCAGGCATTATCACACCCATAGATTCCCACCAGGTTTAGAATCATGCTGTTCTTACGTTAACCAAGGTTTTGCTTTAAGTACAGTTCACACTCCCTGAGAAAATCGGTCCATCCCTGGTAGTTTATGACAGTGTGTCAGTTAATGTAACAAGAAGAAGTATGCTTATGTCCAGCTCCAGCTCTTAAATCATTATACATTGTTATTACAGCTGATAACTCAGATCAGTTAGAATCTCCCTTCACAGGGCAGAGCAGTCGGTTGTTATAACATCCAGCTGAAACATAATGTTGCCAAACCTTAGATGTTTTTTGCTGCTGTTAACATGGTATCAAGGGATGTTAAGGAGGAGTAAAATGTTCTAAAAATGTTTATTTTTCATGTCAAAGGGTAAGGTGAATGGTCATTTTGAAAAGTTGAATCTTCTGTGTATGTTCAGAAGGTTTAGCTCTCCTTTGAAGTGTACGTCCTTTGTGCTTTGAAACAATTCCATGTAAAATGTTTTTTTTTATTTTAAACCTCGGTCTCAGAAGCACAATCATCCTGAACAAACGCTGTCAAGGTTGAAACTGTAACTTCACACAGAGTTCCAAAGGGTGCTGAAACAGAAAGCCGGCACTCACTTGAAACAGCATTGCAGAACTTCCAAAAGTAGACTCCACTGCATTCAAGTGCTCTCTAATGACTTTTATTTGATAACCGTCAACATTTTGATCAAAAAGATCCTTGTCGAGGCTGTAGTCAACTTTTATTGATATTCACCTGAAAAAAAAAAAAAAAAAAAAGTCAGCAGTCCGAAACCAATAATGAATTACAGATAATCTGATAAAACTATAAATCTGAAATAGAAAAAATTCTTCAGGGCCTGGCTTCATGCATCACCAAATTTGCCACAGATAATAAAATCTCTGACCTCTACCAAATAAGGGTGCAGGAATGGGCCTGTGGGTCTGTGAAAAGTGGGACAAGCTGTTCATTTGTGACAAGGAAACCGTGTGCATTTCTATTGTAGATTTTAAGGATCTGTGCTCTTGACTATTGGTATATTTACCTGAGAAACTGTCTAAAAGGGTTCAATTATATTAGAGTTTGTGTTGGATGCTGGGAATGTAGTGTTGGGTCTAAAAGTCACACAATCCCCTTCTATAAAAACACTCAATTGTGGTACATTTAAAAATACTAAAAGAAATGTGGTAAAATTCAATGACAGAAGTTTCACCTATAAGTTTCTTTTAGTACTTCACATTTTTAAAGTAACCCTGACAACTTTCTCTGGATCACAAATTTGGCATAAAAGCTCCCCAGGTAATGGCCTACGCTGTCCAAGGGTGTGTGTGTGAGGGAGGGGTACAAAGATGGCCGCAGAACCACCAAATGACAAAACTACAGTTTCATCTTTTTTAAATTTGCATTTATGTTGTTTGTTTCCTTAATGTGTTTCTTCAACACACACACACACACACAACCAGAGAAGACTAATAGACAGGCTTACTGAAAATAAGTATTCATATGTTCCTTTGATGTGTGAATTTTGTTGAATTTAGACTTGCTTTGCCGCTAATTACATTTTCCAGTTCTGCAAAGCGCATTTCCTAACATCAGAGAACTACTTTGATTGAGTTTCAGAAAGGTAATACAATCATTCAGCTTTTACTTTTCTCCACATATTTGATATCCCTGCAAATGCTTCCTTTTCTTTGTCAAAGACAGTGATAAAGGAGTTAGTGTGCACTTGAAACAGCTGAAAAATGTTGGTTACTGGTTGCCATTGTTATCCCTGAGCAGTATGTATTAGGGCCTCAGTAGAGCACAAAAAAAAAAAAAAACCTTCGCTAACAAGGTTCAGTTGACTGGTTGAACGTTTGAATGAATGTAACTAAATATGAGATACAAGTCCTCTCTCAATTGCAATCTGGAAAGTTTTTTTGAAAACCTAAATGTTTTCATTACAGAGTTCAGGCCCAGAAGGTCTTCTCAGTGGGGTCCTGTAGTATTTACTTAAAATTTCACCAGACCAACATGCATTGCCTGCCGATTGCTACTTTAAAAGACGATAGTGCGCCCACCATGCCATAATTGTGAGCAAATGGTTTGAGAAGCATGACAGAGATGTCAGGCATCTTCTGTGGCCACCGCAATCCCTGGATCTCAATCCAATCGAGCATGTTTGGAATGAACTTGAACACCACATTCATCATCAGAATCTGCCTCTTTCTCTGCACCAATTTTGGGAAAAATGAATGACTGAATGGAGTAACAGCCCTTGAAACACCTTCCAGCACCCAAACAGTGACTCAACCCGATTGTAGGCACAGGTCCTAAAAAAGTGGCCAGAGTGTAAATGAGTTATGCATCTACAGTACAGGGAAAAATAATATCAGATGCAAGCAAAACATGGACGTGTCAGTTTTCCAGAAGCAAGATAAATGAGATATTGCTGAGGGTTGATAAGGAACCTGGAATATATTTGGGCCAGGGTTTTCCAAGAAAACTTGTTAGCTCAGCCAGCCAGAAAAAAGTACCTGATCTGACTTGCTAATGATTATAACAAAAGGTCTATTTATTGTACTGTAATATTTCTTTGAATAAAAAATTACCGTACAGAAAGGAAAGCAACAATATGCAAACACCCAGTAACGATCCTGCTGGCTGATCACCACCCTATTGGCTGAGCCTTCCTAAATCCTGACTAGTAGGATAATGATTAATACAGTCGTAGTATATCATATCACCAAGCACTGACATAACCTTGTAGTTCATCTGAGGATATTCTGGGAGGAACTGTCTTCTGGAGATTCGGGTTTTAAACTGCACTTTTACACGTGGCAACATATTGTATGTATGGTATTGTAGCTAAAACCGTTCACAAGCATTGAAACGTACCCTTTTTTATATTATCCCTAACAGGTGTTTGTATCATTTCAGCTAGTATTATGCTATGTTCTGTTTTCATCTTTGTTATATCTGTAGACAGGAAAGCGTTAAACCAAAGAAAAAAGGTGAGTGTCTGACATCACTTTCTGCAAAGCAAGTACAAGTGAAACTGAAATAGTTTTTTCTTTACCCCTATACACTACACATTGGTCATTATTTGATAAAATGTAAAACTAGTGAAGTATAAAACCAGAGTTACTGTCATAAATGCCCCAACTCCTGTAAATAGGGGCAGGACATCCAAGTGGATTGAAACTATTTGTATTATTATCATCATCATTGACACCCAACTGTGTATAATATATCTGTAAACTCCTGTAATTTGGATATCTAGAGCAACTATCCAATTTATAAGGAACCAACAAAGTATCATACATATTTACTGTCATCATGTTTTCCAATTCACATATTATTAATACAAGGATGATAAAAGCGTATTCAAGAAGTGTGCTGCTGTCACTAATACAAATGAATAAGGATTCAGAGATGGTCACTCTGGCTAGATGTGTATTGACTGAAGATTTGGGCATAAAGAGATTACCAAAAGCCCTTAGCAAATGATGGCGCTCAAGTAAATGACTATGGAAACACAGTAAGACATTGGCTTGTGTGGAGCATTTGTTCCAAGCATGCAGCACTTGCTATTGTTCTTGTTTTCAGATATGGACAATAAAGATTATGACTGAAATTATAACAGCAACGGGTGAAAATGAAAACCTAGCACCAAGTCAAAACTCAAATTGATAGATTTTTTTTTTCTTAGTAGATTCAAATACATTTTCTTTGAATTTCCCATAGTCTTTTTTTTTCTCAATCATTCTGATACAGTATTTGGTAATTGCAATAAGGGCTACAGTAAGGTAAGGTCACAGCAGGGAACAAATAAATACATCTTCAAGGTGGTAGCTATACATTGCTTCCCCACAGCAATGCTAACCTGTGCTGATTGGTTCCATACTAGGATTTGTTCCTGAAGGTTACAGATATGCAGTTTACAAGGGAAGCAATCTTTAGTACTCAGTCCTGTCACTGTGAACTCCATGAGTCTTTAAAGAGATCAGTATATGAATCATAAACACATTGACAGAGTCAAAAAACAGTGAAGTGATTGAAAACATGAGAAAAAACAAAATATAAAAAAGTAGGTAGCAATAAATAATAATAATAATAATGGCTACAATGGAAAGAAAACATAAAATTAATACCTACATCCATAACTATGAAACAGTCAATGGTGGTAAATTTAGAAATATGAGAAGAACCCTGAACACTAAAGATATTGAGACAAATGTTAATCATTTAATTTTAAAAGGGTTTCTACAGGCACAAAATTACACGTGTTACATTATGTATTATGCACAGCAAATTTTGATTGGAAAAATCTTGTTTTTTTACCTCTCATCCTAAAACAGTGTCTACAACAGCCTTGCTCTCTTTTACATCATGCTGGGTGATGGCAAATGCAATCTACCTCTAGGTATATCACTAAGCATGATCTGAATCATTTACCTTCCAGCTTATAGAGACCACTGTGAGACCAAGGGAGCCATCAACACTTATACAAGATGGCAAGCTGCTTAAACAACATTTACTACCGCTCTAGTAGAAGCATTCGAAACAATATTCTAGATAGCAGTTTATTAAAAAGCATGGCTAACATATTTTATACTATATACTATATACTGTATATATATATATATATATATATATATATATATATATATATATATATATATATATATATACATATGATTTTATTGCTAATCTTGCTAAAAATCATTTTTCAGTATTCCCAGTTGAAACATTGATTTTTGTTCTACATTATTGTCTATTTGTATTGTTAAAGGCTGACTTTTCACATTGCACTTTTAAATAACTGTCAGTGCACTACTTGGCTTGCATTGCATAATACAAACTGTAATGTAAAGAGTCCTATTCACTTTTCTAACAATAATATACATTGGATAACTATTATATGAACCATTTTGATAGCAGTTACTGAAGCAGGCAAATGGCAAATTATTTAATGCCAACAGAACCAATTAAGTTCCTTTCTGTTATTTTAGTAGAGGGCAGTTAGGTGGATAATTAACTGATTTGATAATTGTTAAGGGTGTAAAATGAGGAGAAGCAGCAGGGAAGAGAGAAAGGAGCTCTGTCTCCAGTTGTGTAATTTGTGAAAGAAAGACCAAGGGAGTTTTCTTTTGTCTTTGTTTTAATTGATAAAAATAATTAACAAAAGCACTTCGGTTTTAGTTCACAAGAAGAAATTGGCTCTGGCTTCCATGTAAGCAATTGGATGTGTTGCCTCAGGGTTTTTCAGCAACACCTTCACATCAGTGACTAGTGCTCATTATGATTAGTGTGGGGCACATTTTTTATAGTGTAATTATAGATTTGTTTTGCAACATGTGTATTATTAAGTTTTAATAAACAAACCGCTTTCCTGGCAAGACTATTTTTTGGTGTAAGCCAGCAGTTAGATGATGGAATTAATCAATAAGGAAATAGCCAGTTTTCTTATCTATTGTAGCAACTGAAATTGAAAAGGCTCTACAAACGCACTAAAAAACAAAACACGCCCTGGTCTACTTTACCAACAGCTGACCAACAAAAAACCTTTTGCAGACCTGTTTCCCAACAAGTCCCCACCAAAATATTTCACTGCCCCATTTGGTTGCTCTACAGTGTTGGCCAAAAAAAAAAATAATAATAATAATCTCAGTGTGGAGCCAACTTTACATTTACATCGACGGTCCCTTGTAAAGCCTTGGTGGTTTTTTTTTTCCTAGCTATTGCATGTAATTTGATGACCAGTTACAGAAGTAACTTATAAAAACATACAAAGTTGTTTTCTGAATTCTCAATTGCCTAAACCAGCAAATGCACTTCAACAGAGCCATTATGGTAGTGACATTATGCACATGGTACCGCATAAACACATGATGTACAGTAGTCATTATTGTGGTTTGCAGCATGTGGTCATGGAACTCCATTATTGATACCATAACAGCATGTGTTCCTACTTGAAGTAATTGAAGTACTGATCCATTTTGATTTTCTTTGCTTGCTTGAGAGTGTGTTGTGCACTTTGCATTATGGGAATGATAGATACTGTATGTATAATATTTATATTTACTGCTAATAATTCTCAGACGAGAAAAACACTACTTTAAACACTTCTTCAGCATGCCTTTTGTGGTAAAGAGTCTCTGGGATGTTATAATGTCCTTTGAAGGAACATGAACAAACTCATTCTTGACTGTAGCATTAGTGTAGGTTATGTAGCACAGAATGAACCATGGAGTGTGAAGAGGTTTTTAAGAGCAAATACAGGCTTTGTTCATGTCTTTATGGTGTATATTGGCTGCTTTTGGGCTTGGAATATAATGATACATTAAATTAGGAGCATTCAAAAAGGAGCTTTTATGCTTTTACAGTTTCTGTATAGTATTCATGAACAGGAAGATTGAAAGCACACTTCCCCCTGTAACCCCTGAAATCTGGAATTGTTAGTTTTTTGTTGTGGCACTTTCTTCTCCTGTTGTGGCATAAAATAAACTTGGCAAATCTATGTTCAGTGTTGACCACCTCCTTTGTGCTTGATCACTATAGCAGTACTACTCTTTTACTATGTTATTCCATAGTAAACATTTGTACAATCTCTATAGAGTTTACAATATTGATGGCGCCTCTTGCTCTAAAACCATTGTATGTGACCTAGATTTGATCTTATTTGTATGATATATGGCATGTGTGTTTGCTGGCATTTATTATAACTTCAGTTGTGCCTTGTGCTTTGGCGGAAATAAAGTCAATTATTATAAGGCTTGCCCTTAGAAAAAAAACAAAAAAAACAGCTGTTAAGGCTGAATACAACCAAGAGCTGCCAGGAACAGTGCAGGTTGCTTTGTAAAGCCCTCACTAGTCATAATTAAGGAAGCTTTCTGGAGGTTGTCAGCAGACATATTTATGGTTTGCATGAGTTCAGATGATTCAGTAGACTTTTAATAATAAACAGCAAGCTTCATTAACCTGTATTCTTAAACTGATCATGGTTAATAAATGAAATGATCCGTGATAACAAAGGCTATGAAACAACAACCTCAGAATTGTAGGCATAAACAAAAGCTTTAATACATATTTCCATGTATAAGGCAGCTTTTAAATGTGCACGCCCACCTAAAAAGTATCATGCACCTTGATTAGCCTGCTTCGTTTGACTGAATAACTTTCACAGCTTTAACTGTGCAGAGCGCTCCATAAGGACAGAATTTGTTTGGTGCCCTGGGGGTGTACAGTCCCAGGTCAGCAGATGGCCCTGTGATTATTATTTTCAGCCTGTCTTACCTGACCATTTCTTCACTCTGTGAACAGCTGTTTCATTCGCTTCAGTGAGACACAACCTGAACAGCTATTTTTCTTCTGTTCTTTACTTCGTACATAATATAAATCTTTACTGTGACCCTGCTCTTGGCTTCATCCACCTGTGTCTTACCTCGGGCAAAATCTCCCGCTAGTTTTTCATTTTTTTTTCTTCTCCTTTTTATACTTTGAAATGCAGCTGTTTTAACTAAACTTTGCAAGATTTTGCACAACAAGCTTGATCAGTATTCTAATATCAAAGTGTACAGTATTGCTTTACTTGAAAACAAGGTACATTATGTATGTTTTTATTATTATTATTATTATTATTATTATTATTATTATTATTATTATTATTATTATTATTATTATTAATCAAGTCCATGAAATTCATTTGACAGTGTGTTATCATATTTCATCCATAACTATAAAAACACTCAATACTGGTTAATTTAGAAATACTAAATTAACTTTGTAAAATTAATTGACAAACGTTTGAACTGTAAGACTTAATGCCTTCAGGGTTATATAGATATGAAAAGATAAACAAAACAGCAGCATAATACATTTTAGA
The DNA here is from genome assembly GCF_902713425.1 of Acipenser ruthenus. Lineage (NCBI taxonomy): Eukaryota > Metazoa > Chordata > Actinopteri > Acipenseriformes > Acipenseridae > Acipenser > Acipenser ruthenus. Next base: position 22,150,937 of record NC_081209.1, read on the forward strand.
ATTAAAGTATATTTCCAAGCTGGTTCTACACTGACATTAAACATCACTGTCAGGCCTCACTGAATGTATGGAAATTAAAATAATATTAACATACCAGTGATACAGACAACCCATTTAAAAAAGGATCAAATAGCACCAAGCTGATACATACTATGGAAACAAAAACTGACCATAATGTCAGCTCAATGGTAATCCTTTAGGAAATGTATATATTCATGCATCACATTATGTATAGTGTACAATTGTTATTCATACATGTACCAACAGTAGAGATGTGCATGATGCTGGACCCTGAACCATACTGAATGGCCTATGCATATAAATAGAATGTTTGGCACTTTTTCTATGGATGGGTCCAATTTAGTTTTGCAATGAGCATAAATGATTAGCGGAGAGCTGCTCAAAGCATCAAATCATTGTGTATGTGTTAGTTAAGGTGTGACCAGGAGAATTCTGAAATCTGCCTTTCCAAACACAGAAGCCTAATATTACGCACCTTCTCCTAGTTCTATTTGGCTCACAACCTATTTCCTGTATTTCTGATTGGCTTATAGTCTGTCAAAGAGCTAGGCAGCACCATTTAGAAGCCCAAAAGACCAGTCTACAGAAACAATGGTGACTTATTTATCTTGCATTTCTGAGCATAACTTTAACTACACCCAAGTCCTGATTTTTGATTTTTTTAAAATCTCAACTGAAAAAAAATTCCAACATTTGAACTTTCACAAAACAAAGTCTTTTCATCATACACTTTTTCAATGTCTTAATCTAATTAACTGAAAGCTGTATATTTTCTTCCTGATTCCCCTCTATGTTCTAAATGTACTACACACAGTATTGTATATCATTTTAAACAATTTAAAAACGAAGGCCTGGAAAGAGACATCTCACTTGCATTTGATACTTCAGCTTTAACAGTGTGTATATAATGCAAAGCTGAAATCAAACTTTCCAAACTAAGTACACTCGTTTCAAACTAGGACACATTTTCTTTCTTGAATGCCGTGTAGAGGGCATTATCCCCAGCTCTTTATCAGTTTAACAGCGAGGTCTGAATATTGTCTAATTTTAGCAAAAAACACACCAGGACACCATTGTATGTAGAGTATGCAAAATGAATCTAATTTTGTTGGGTGTTCGGAGTAAAAACAACAACAACAGTCTGTAATTCAAGCTAATGACTTTGATGACTGTAAAAAAAATTATCAACCTCAAGTTTAATCTAAATTCCTTTTCAGTGTGATGGAGGCTGAAAGGGTAATTGCTGTGCTTGCTGTGGCTGTGGTGGGCTGGGGGGTAATGTCCAATTGCCTACAGGAAAGCTTCAGATATTCATAATGTTCAGCACTGCAGTCCAGTTCTCTCATCACTGAGCTGTTCATGTGCTATAATTAATGATAGTACCCTGTAGCAGAATACAGAGTTTTCAAGTTTAGGACACTGTGAAAGTCTTGTCCTTGCACAGCTCGCTATTTTGTTTCAGGGGAAAAAGAAAAGGTGGTTTAGTGATATCAAAAACACAAAGGAAAGATAGCCACCTATATTTATTTTTAATAGAATGCTAAGTATGTCACTATTATGGTATAAGTTGTCTGACTTTAAAGTGCTAGGGTGTACCATTTGACCTTTAGAACATTTTCAGGATTGGTTTGATTAATCATTTTGGTGATTGGTCCTAAAGCAGCTTCACTGACCTCAAAATATAAGTGCTATTTATGTGACACCTATACAACTCAGTATCATTGTAATATCAAACTGGGGATGCACCTGGTTCCATCTGCAGTCTACAATCCAATCTACAACTGGATGTTACACATTTTTGTATAATTGCTATCTATGAATTAATTCACCTTCTTTCCCTGACAGTATAATGTATTGTCATATTTTTTTTCTGTCTCGAGTCTCCTTTGCATTGGGTGCTCAGTAAGTAATGCCCCTCATCAGGGCGAGTTGGAGAGATTGTTTGACAGAGTCTCAATTGATCTGCTCTCGATCTGCTGCTGATGGAAATGAATGAGTTTGATTTCAAGTCACTTTCAAATAAATCCCAGTGGCAGATGGAAACATGTCATATTGCACTCCCTTTGAATTTCTGAGTTCAAGTGAAGTAAACAGTGATGGATACTGAAACCTCCCAGCCGTTTACTCATTTTTACAGATAGAAATACACTAAAGAAACTCCCCATCCCCGTGGATGCAGTGTGACCTCTTTGGATCTGATTTTATGTTCATTTTAGCAACAGAACAAACCCAATAGCGCTCTCTCTCTCTCTCTCTCTCTCTCTCTCTCTCTCTCTCTCTCTCTCTCTCTCTCTCTCTATCTCTCTCTCTCTCTCTCTCTCTCTCTCTCTCTCTCTATAGCATACATGCAAAGGCTTTTATGCACTTGCACATTGTTGTGAAGCATGGCTTGCTTACATCATCAACTATGTTATGGCTAAATTCTTCATATTTCTGAGGATATCTGTATTCAATTGAAGTACTTACCTAATATGAGTTACTATAATTTTGTTGCTCTCATATTTTCTTATTTAAAAGATGCACACATTATGGTAAATGTGTAAAATCTAATATTTGTTCACCATAATGTGTTTGTCTTTGATATAGAACATTGTGAAACCTAAGAAATGATAATAATTCATATAAAAGTGTAGTTGTTTTTTTTTTTTTAAAGGAATGAAAGAAAACATAAAATATAAAGAAAATATGGGATGGGGGGGGGGGGGAACTTTTATTTCTCCAAAATACTGGAAAAGAAACCGGCTTCCTAACTTAGACACATTTGCAACTTTGCTTTAATAAATAAGCTGCTTTAATACACAATTTTAAAAAAGGCGTTCTCAGGTTTAATGGATTATATCTGTGCTGTTTATGAAGATATTTAGGTCAAAATGAATGATGATTGACCATTCAATAATGTGGACAAAAAGGTATTGTGTAATACTGAAATATTTACTTATTTCTTGTATGTATTTATAGGCTACTTTTAGTTTTACATTCTCACCACAGTGTGAGAATCTCCAAATTAGATTTATAATAAGCAAAGGTGTCTAAGATAAGTCTTTTTTTTTTATTATTCCTTACAAAGTGTAAATAACAAGTGACTTGGTGGGTTAATCAATCTATTTTTAATTTAGTAGCCTAACTTAATCTCTGTTTGCCTGAGCAGTGTAATGAGTAAGAAACAGTCTGTCATATTGAGAAGAGACGTGATATTGGTCAATATGTGGTTTAGTGAGAAAGGTAATCAGTGTGTGGTCAGAGGCGCTTGAATCAATTCAGTAAATAACGCTGCAGTGGAAATAAGGGTTTTTTTTGTTTGTTTTTTAACTCAAACTCGAATGCCCGTAGATTATCACTGAGCTCAAACAGAACCAGTTTGCAAACAGTATTGAGCTTTTGAAGACTCAAGGTTACTTATTTATTTATGTATTAATATTCAAAAGTTAGAAATCTTGCTTGAAGGAAAGGCACACAGTAAATATATATTTTTTTAAATCTATTGGAGTTGAGATCGATATCTGTAGGCATAAATTTTGTTTTTGTTTTTGTCGGTTACACCGAGGTAGAATATCTGCTGTACTATTTGCCTTTAAACAAACAGCTCTACACCGGCCATCCAGGAAGGGGGTGGGACCACGATACCAGAAGTCAGTGCCTGAATGCGGTAGGCGATGTGTCAGTCGTGGATTGGGGGAGACGTGATTGGCCGCGCCACCGAGAGGGTGTGATGGGTATTTAGGGGAAGTTGCCCCAGGGATCTGTTCCTTTGCTATGGTTACGGAAAGGACCCGTTGAGAGAATGGAAATTATTAATAAGGAGAGTGAATGTTAAGTACTTTGTTTGTTTTGCTAACTGTCTATTTGTCTTTGTAGACGGCTAAATATCCAGGAGCTGTCGCTATTCAGCCAGCATCAAACCTGGACTGCACTGCACTGTTACTCACTGTTCACTGTTCAAAACACCACTTGCACCCAGAGCACTCAATGCTGGACTGGTGATCGTGTAGGTGTTTTAAAGTGTGTGTTATTGTATTATTATTTCAGGACTGAACCCCGTGGTTTTGACTGGCTGGACACATCGGTGTGTATAGTCAGTGGTATTATTTAAAAGCAATAATAAAGCTTTGACCATTGAACTGACATTAAACATTAGGACGTTCCCAAATATTAGGACGTTTCCTTCATGATGTCTGTGCACAGCGCAGTTTCAGATGTTAATGTTATTATTATTATTATTATTATTATTTATTTCTTAGCAGACACCCTTATCCAGGGCGACTTACAATTGTTACAAGATATCACATTATACATTATTTCACATTATACAGATATCACATTATTTTTACATACAATTACCCATTTATACAGTTGGGTTTTTACTGGAGCAATCTAGGTAAAGTACCTTGCTCAAGGGTACAACAGCAGTGTCCCCCACTGGGGATTGAACCCACAACCCTCTGGTCAAGAGTCCAGAGCCCTAACCACTACTCCACACTGCTGCCCGTGTATTACTGTACAGTTATTCTTTGATATAATGTTACAGTAACTCTAACCAATGTGAAAGTGCATTACTTTTAAAGTGACCCCTGGCTATTTTTTTGAAAAAACCATCTACGGAAATGGAAGCACAGGCTTGTTCAGTTCATATGATGTTCATCTCAATAGGATTTCCAGGTAGAACTACAATTAAAAACTAAAAGGAAAGGAAACATCTAAAGGCAAAAAAGCGTTCTTGACCTATTTTAAAGATAAATGTTTTTAAAAGAATACAGTATTGTAACAGTATACAAGTAGCAAGAATGTACTCGGACCAATACATCTAAAGCTTCTATCTTATTCTGGCTAATATTAGACCAGTAGAATTGGTTTAACCCTATCAGAAAATGTAACTTTATCTTTGCACTTCAAAATATGGCCATTTGTGTTCCACCATTTTCTTTTAAACATCGCCATACAAAATGGGAGCATCTTTACAATGACTTCATCAACAGGCTGATTGCCTCTTACTTACTATACATATAAACTAAAGAGTACAGAGTGACATTCAAACTTTTTTACAGCTTGATGTTTTTAGAATGCTGACAATGTTTTACTGCCTGGGTGTATCAGATTATTATGTAAGACAGCCACATTTCAGTTATTTGTTTTAATATGCAAAGCTATCAAATATAAAACAGACTACACAGGCAAGAAATGCACACAGGACCAAACTTTTACAGTACTACTAAGACCAGTAATACTTTTATCATGTTCCTAGGGCAAGTACTTCTGAACCCCTCTTCAGGTATACAAGAATTTTGGTTAAAACTTTGAGCAACGTTTTGTTTTCATAGTGGTATTTTCTTTCAAAATATATTTGCTGGAGGGAAAATTCCAATTTATAGTTCCATGAATAGTTTAGACCACAAGAGCTACATCTGCACATAAAACAACTGTTAAAAGAATCTCATCAGGTCACAGAAGGACAAGGCTAGCTGCCAGTTTGCAGTTTGTTGATTAAGCAGAAGTGAAAGAGAATCACTTATAAGCAAACCAAGGACCTTTGTAAGCTTTATTGCAGTTTTTTTTCTTATTGATCTACAGTCTGTCATAAAAAAACAGAATAAATGGTTTATAGCTTTAAAAATGAATATAAAACACCCTTGTCGTTTTTTAAGGCCTGCATTTAAACTGCAAATAACCTTAAACCTGTGATGAGCCTCAATTCATAAATAATAAGCACCTATGAGGACCTGCCTAAATACAGCACAGGTGTTGTGCAGTCAGCTTATAGGTGCAGCATTTTCTTTTTGTCTTAAAAGTGATCAACTGCCTTCTATACTGCCTGGCCACTTTGTTAGCACATGCCTATCCGATTGAATTTGGCATCTCCCGAGTGCTTCAACGACGCATTAGTCATCACGATCCTCTGCCTACCTCTCTGCACCAACTGCATGATATATAAATAACTGAATGGATTAACATCCCTTAAGACACCTTGCAGAGTCTATGCCACATTAAGCCAGTTATCAGGGCAAATGGTAGCCCAATCCAAGACTAGGTAGAGGTCCTATTCAAGGAGGCTGTGTGGTCCAGTGGTTAAAGAAAAGGGCTTGTAACCAGGAGGTCCCTGGTTCAAATCCCACCTCAGCCACTGACTCATTGTGCGACCCTGAGCAAGTCACTTAACCTCCCTGTGCTCCGTCTTTCGGGTGAGACGTAGTTGTAAGTGACTCTGCAGCTGATGCATAGTTCACACACCCTAGTCTCTGTACGTTGCCTTGGATAAAGGTGTCTGCTAAATAAACAAAATAATAATAATAATAATAATAATAATAATAATAATAATAATAATAATAATAATAATTCAAGTGGCAAGTTAATGTATGTGTCACAATCAAAGCCAAACTAAATGACCAAAAATAGGCGTATCAATTAGAATAGGTTACACACTGCACCTACAGTAAAAGGTCTATTTAATGATAGGGAAGCATAGTAGCATTGTGCTTTCTATTCGTGAAGTGTGGTGCACTGAGGCATGTCCAACACTCATATGCGTCCCTAAATCAACCACTGCTTGAATAGTAAGTATGACTAACAATGAACCATGCTGAAAAAGCAACGGAGAAATCATAAAGAACACACCGAAAAGAATATTATTAAACAAAATATATTATAGGTTATGAAAATGTGAAACATAAATTAGTTGTATGGAAGCGTGCCTCTGTGAGGTCCTGAACCAACATCATAAACTCACATATAATCAGTGCGGGGTTTACAGGATTACAGAAAACAACAACTAGCATAGTATAAAAATATGATCTGGTTTCCAAGTCTAAGTAATGCTAATGAACAGAATGTGCTGGTATCATTATAAAAAAAAACAGTTATTCTCTGGAAGCAACAGCAGCAAACACAAGTCTGTCTGCTTACTGCAGGCTAGCAGACTTCATCTTGACAATCATTAGATTTCACTGTTAGGTGTTAATACCACTGGGCTCCCCCCCCCCCCCCCCCCCCCCTTGCTATGCTCTCAAGGAAAATGCATGGAAAACTAATTACAGTATGTAAATTTAGATGAAAAATCTGCAGTTCCACATATCATTTTGCTTATCGGTATCTGTCACAAAGATGGCTGCAGTGGGTGATGTCAGACCAGAAACAGGAAGTAACACACAGAGACTTGGGGTTTTGGTGAAGCTGAGCACGTGATCGCGCTCAGCATTTAATAATTAAACAGAACAGAAAATAAAAGGTTTGAACACAAAACAGGACATGGCACTTGAGCCAAAATAAACAGACAAACAAAACAAACACGGTGAGTGAAATAAATGGTTATTTTAGTTTAATTTACTTTCCTTTCCTTTCCTTTCCTTCTTTCCTCCTTCTCCTCACCCATTCTCCACTCACCGAACACCCAACCCCGAGTGAGTGAAAACATGCTGCTTTTATGCAGTTGTACTGAGACTCGATTGCTAGTCAATCATTCAATTGGAATCTCGGTACAACTGCACGTGAATTAATTAAAGTGCACTTTCCCGTGTTCATATACTAATACTTTAAATGCACGTGATGTGATGTGCCATCCTCGTGCCTAAACACAAATATACAATTTTAAATACTCGTGCTGCACACACCCATTTATATCCCGTGTACCAATGACTATACACCAACATTTAACACACTACATGTAACATATAAATAAACTACGCACAAGGGCGTGGCCACATTGCCACAGTATCCTAAAGCATTTTTACAAGGAGTAAAGCACCTTTCTTGGATTGACTGCATTGAAATTACTTCAAAAAAGAATATGGTATTCGGTGACAGGAAACCCCAAAAGACACCTTCAAAACCAGTGTTCAGTGAAAGATCAAACTCAAAACACATTAGGAATCAGTTTACTAGAAGCCACCCCCTCTTCCACTTCTTACCTGAAGAGCTGGCATTACTGTGCTAATGTTTTCTTATTTTTTAGCCTCATTGTTTCCTCTGAAACTAGCTATCTGCATTATAACTTGAGTCACTTCCATCTGCATCATGAAACTGGTCTATAACACTCAATCTCTACTTGTTTCAATATCAAGCTGGGGTTGCCGCCAGTTCCGTCTACAATCCAAAACCGGACATTATACAAAAGGCAAGTATCACCTGTGTGTGTGTATCAAGTTTTTGTAAAATTGACATTTCTAAATTAATTCACCAGCCTCTTGACAATATAATATATTCCCATGTTGGACTACCTTAAAAGGAGTAATAATTAGGGCTTATAACCTTTTTATTAGAATTAGACACACCCTATACAGAAAAACTGTTTTGATGAATTCCAAAGATTCATATTCATGAAAGGTTGCAAGATTCTCTTTCCTGTTTTTGTAACTGGTCCAAGGTGAAGAAACTGCGGTATGCTCAACTAGCCACTGAAGCGGAACAGCGAGGATGGAGAGTTCGGGTTTACCCAGTGGAAGTGGGTTGTCGAGGATTTGTGGCACACTCTACAACCCGGTTTCTCAGAGACGTCGGATTCAGTGGCCAAGAGTTGCGTCGCACAGTGAAGATCTTATCTGAAGCAGCAGAGAGGAGCAGCAACTGGCTGTGGTTGAGACGGAAAGATTCTGGCTGGGGACAGGTAAGTAAGCTGGGCTGAGTTGAGTGGGGGACGGAGGGGGGTGATGCTGGGACGCCAGAATCACCGTCGAGTCCTCTTGAGGTGTCGTGGGCTAGTCGACGAAACACTGAGGATGGAAGGTGCCCACTTGAAAACCCCAGAGATGTACCCTACTTAGCTCAATCCAGACGGTTGTCATGCTGATGCGCTGGGGAGGCCGCACTTTGGTTGATCCCCGGAGCCAGCATCGCAGCCGTTGTGTGTGCTGATGCGCCAGGGAGGCAAAATAAGCTGATCCCTGGAGCCAGCATTACACTTCAGCCATTAACACCAGACAGAAGGATATCTACATCATCATATGGAAGGAAACGTAAATGGATGGAGACGCATATGGATCACATTAGTTTACTGTAAAGCTACGTCTTAGTTGGTGCTTATCTTGGCGAGAGCCGAGTTCAAATCAGCATGAAGTTTTAACATCTACTCTCGTGTAATGGAAATCATGACAGACTTATTTAACCAAAATTACTTTAATTCCCCTCAGCCATTAAGGTGAAGCAAGTTCTATTGATAAGGTACGCACTAAGTGCCTACCTTTCTACACAACCAAGCTTATGCCTAATAGTATAACTAAGTGAACTGTAATAACACCTACGAGGACATTATGTGCAAAAGGGTTCTTTGTAAAATGGGGAGCTAGACAAACAATAATTACCCCAGCAGGAAATCAATAGAAAGTCATACAGGAGCATATGAAAGGATATAAGGACAGGAAATGGCAGAATTAGCATCATATATTTCAACATACTAGCTAATTGTGCCACTGTTGCAAAGAGTGGATTGGTTCTTTTTATAAACTGACTATTTCTTAGATGTTCATTATACCACGGCAAACCATTTATCTCCATTAAGGCAATTACATGAGCAAAACCACAGAATCTTTCAGTAACCACGAAATAATTTGAATCATTATGTCACTGAGCATCAAAAATGGTACAACTATGGGCCGAATGACAGTGCGTTATGAATTCCCTGATAATGAGTGTGGTGTTGAAAGCGCTTGCCCTTCACCATGTCAGTAATCTACGCTGACCCCTTGTCATGTTGAGCTCTTCTAAGACTGATCAGCGGACTGTATCTTCTGAAGGGCTGCTAGTTTTTCACACCTGTTTCACTCAGCACTGTAGCACTGTGTCAGTAGTGACAAACAGGTGTATATTGGACAGTTGACTCTACTTTGCTGCTTTAGCTTGGTGACACTTCCATTGGTTTCCAAGAAGTATTGGGCTATATTTTCCAAGTGTCCACTTCAGTCTTTAACTGCTATTTCTTTAGTCTTTTGGGTCAAATGCATGTTACTGACAGGAAGGAATATAGTAACATATATCACATTTAAAATTAAAATAAGTTTACTGTAACATGTTTCTTTTAAAATTGGACATTTGAAACCTATATAACAAATAGAAGCACACAACAGGTAAGATTTATGGAATTATTGCATTAACTTCAATCACTTTAAGATGCTTTTGTCAATATGATAGATGCTAATTTCAGATGAACTGCTTTAACAAATCTGAAATGTGTAGCCTGGGACACTTGATTGGGTATCTCGTTTGCTGAGCTCTTTAGAGAAGCCTGCAAGGCTTGGTTTCCTTCGAAAGCAGTGGGAGGGACTTGCTGCCAGAAGAAATCATTTCCTAACCAGATGTTTCCTTCACAACAGGCTCACTATTTGAAAAGAGGGGCATTTTGCTTAAGTGAGTATCGTGATTTGGCAAGCATGACATTTAAAATTGCAAAGTAATTTAGTAACTAGTATGCATTTTTAAAACAAAAGCCCACCCATTTGCAGACAAACATCTCCAAATACTATGTGTTAAGAAATTCACCTCATACACATGTTTTTAGTTATTTAAAATGACAATAACTCCAGTACAATGTTACAGACAGCTTGGCTTACAGGAGTACCCATTACAATTGTTAAAATGTGCATATACCTTTTACTTGTTTATGAATACTTTTGGTTAAAAGTATTCAAAACAAATATTATGAGATTTACAAAAAAAGGTTGTGAATCCATATATGGAAAATTAATCCATTTTGAATCCACAGGGAAGGAATTACAATTTGAATGCATATCAGTCATATATAATAACACATTTAAGTTATTTCACACTGTCGTTGTTTCTGCCATGATCCCATACAGTAACTAAATAAGACTACCGAGAGATCAAGGTGCTGGAAAAAAAGACTTAAAAACCAGTAAACTAAAGAAGACCTGTAATATTTAATAACAAAAAATAAGTACATGGAGCTCTTGTTTGGGATACAGGTAGTGTCGTTTTTAAGGATGCATTGATCCAAAGGTAAACAGACACACATGACTACTTGGAAAGAACGACAATGAAGCGTGTATGTGTTCTAAATGTTTTGACGTAATGAGGGCCTAAAATGTAAACGGATAAATGACGATAATGTAGAAAACATGTGTCACTTGCACACCAATGCAGAAACCATCCATCAAGGAACACCTCATTCTCCAGTACTTCAGTTTGGTCTGAAAAAGTAGACAGGGGCTGATCCCTAAAAGAAAAGACAATTAAAAGCCAGCATTTCTCTCGCAGCCCATCTGCATGTTCGTGAGGTTTACAAGTTTATGGTTTCCATGTATCCCTGTGTGCGGGTGGCCTCTATGCTAACTTGCGTGAATCCTTCATTACAGGGGTGTGTCACAGTGTAAAAATCAACTTCTCCATCTCCCTTTGGAAAATTAGTTCCCAGCTCTGTCTTTCTATAGCTGCCAAAAAATGTGGCTGACTTATGCCAACTCCAATCACCAGCTGAACCATATGTCAGAACACAAAACTTGCAAGTCATGGCTAATCTGCTTTTTATGGCTACTGTAAAACAAAAAATAATAGAAGACAACATTCCACTAAAATGGGATAGATGTTAAAAAGCTATTTACTCCAAATTGTCATTCGCACAATTTCTTTGAAAAGGGGGGGGGGGGGGTTGGACTATATAACACAAAACCTTAATTGAATAAACCATTTACAGCTGGCCTTATGATGATTTAGTTTTTTAAATCAAATTATTTAAACCCTGTGTTACATAGAAGATAATTGTACTCATTATGGAAGGACATACAAAATTGCCTAAGGATATTTTTCTGTTCTTGTTTAAAAATAATCTTAGTCTTTGATTAGATGCAAAAGAATGGCTTTTGTTTACTGCCCTTGATTATAAGTACAACGGCAATTAGTGTACAAATCTGTACACATTTTTATTGAACTTAGAGTCATTAATCAGCCTGGTTCGAGAATGCTTACAGCACTTAGAAGAACAAGCCTTATTTGTGTTTGCTTGCTCCCCTCCCCCTTTATATCCTAGGTCAGTTAAGCAGAGCTGAAACAGTCCCTTTCATGATACAGTACATCGCTGTCAACATCATCCAATAACAAATGTCAAAAAGAAGAGGTAGCAACCAACTGGTCACAAAGCAGGGCACCTGCCCTTGTGCCAAAAGCAAGCTGAGCCCAGTCCACTGGCATGAGGACAGGCACTCATGCTATGAGTTCAAACCAAAGCCCTGGCTGGGGTCTGTCATGCTAGCCCACGGTGAGCTCTTGGCAAAGGTTCTCATGCCTTGCCAAGGAAGATTTATACATGGTGCTTGACCTACTTGAGTTTGCATCTATATTAGTGGAAGTGATGATCGGGAAGTGAGGATAGGGAAAGGTCACCGAAAGCCCAGGCACTGCTCTTTAACTTCAAGATGATGAAACTGGCTCATTTTATGAGCAACAGTTTTACTTGCTGTTATCACAGATGGGGCTCTGGGTCTCAAACCCATTTGTTAAATATATGATGTTTGACCAAGAATGTGGTCAACATTCAACTGAACAGCAGAACTGCTTATTATGCACTGTGGCAGATCAAACAATGTAGCTTCAGATATGCTTTTTTTGTGAGAGGTGTGTGCGATTTGACGGAATTTAAACTTCATAATTTCTATACAAACCTAACAAATACATGTAGAGCAACATTTGAACATCTAGGGCTTATTAAAAAGAAATATGTAGAAGAGGAATAAATAGTGTAGCAGCGAAGGCAAGTTTCAAATGAAAACATTTTTTTTATGAGTTTATTATTTAAAGTATGTCCTTCATTTTTCTCACACACAATAATAGATCCCAGCATTAAGAAAAGCAGGCCCTTTCCTGATATGATTGACAATGTGCAGAATTGTAGCAGTTCTGCACACGCGATCTTTCTCAGTTAATTAAAATACCACAAGACTGCCCTTGTCAGGTCAACAACTGGGGTTCTGGGACATCTCCTAGGTTCTCCTAGTACTTACAAAAAAAATGAACATTATGTTTTACTATGTTATGCCAGTTACAGACAAATACCCCTATACATTATAAAAAGTATACATAAACAAGGAAAGACAGTATATTAAGAGGTAAAAATCCAATATTAGGAAAATTAAGTTGATATATCCCATTAACATTAGGAATTTTTGTAGCTAGTGTGACTGACATCTCAAGAAAGATACATGCTGCTATGTTATTGGTTGTATTAAGAATCAGTATTCTGAAAAGTACATGTGGATTTAAATAAGCTAGTTCATGGGATATTTCTGTAAACATGAATTCAATAAGTTTTATCTTTTACCTGTTGCTTAACAGAAGAAAACCTTAAAAGCAATGTCTATTGTTTCACATTGATTTTTTTCAATATATTTCTCCATTACATGTCGCTAATGAAACTGAATAATAAAAAATGCTATTGACAAACTGTCATGTTAACATTCAATAAGCCGTTAACTGAAAACTCAATGTTGCAACAGCAAGTCAGCTACAGATGCCAAATTCTAAATTCTCTGATTCGTACAATTAAAATATGATGCAAAACCTCTTTTTTTGTGCTTACTTTACAGTACATTTCAAAATTGGAATCTATCATAATTCCCAGTGCATACAACCTTCTAATGTCCATGCAGGAATAAAAAGAAGCAATTTATGCTTCCTAATATTTCACTTGCATGCATCGTTGATAGATGAAAGGGTAGCCGTATCACTCCAGACAGACCAAGAGAAGGAGATGTGACCCCTTTTATTGGACTAACAAAACAATAATTAATCACAAGCTTTTAACACCTTAAAAGGTCTCTTCTTCAGGTGAAAGTAGGAAAGAGAGACTGATGTTCACATACATGCAAGAGGTATAAATTGCAGAGAAATGTACTGCACATTAAATACAAGATTTGTAATTCTCTAAAATTATAAGTCGCACAGGAATGATAATACACCAACTGATATGGTACGTCACGTTTGATGTGGATAATATATACAGAGCATAATACAAAATACATATTCCCAATCCTTACTGTTCCCACTGCAAGATTATTATAACCCTTCCTCAGGACACATACACTGAAACTCTGTTTATAAGAACAAAGTTTGGTTCCCTAAGAATCTCTAACCATTAAGTCCTTCTGTGTCCCATTTCTGGGTTTTTTTTGTGTATCTTGTGTAGTAGGAATGTATTGTCAGTGTTTGTGATTGTTACCTGTGGCATGGATATAAATCTGTGTTGAGCATCAAGCTTTCTCTCACCCTCTCACCAGAGAGCAGTGTTTACTCCAAGAGATGGCTGATTTGTGAAATACTCCATGAGAAGCAACAATGTAAGTTGCAATACCATGAAATAGAAACAGGGGCCTGAATTGCAGGTTAAATCTTTCATTCCTGTTTGTATTTATTCAATTTTTTTTCAATCTTTATTGAAGGGCCCAGCATTTCATTGAAAATATCTCAATCTGAGTCACTTTGAGCAAGCTTTAAAGAAAATACCTCACCGTGGCACCCCAACATTTCTCTGTCTTACATATGAAGCATAATTGGGTGCCACAGAATGAGCAAGTCCAGCTCACAATCCCACTGTTAGTCCAGTGTAAATTTAAACAGTTCATCCATCCATCTAACTTTGTTTGTACGGCAGGTCTGTATACTGTATAGCAGGACCACATTTATTTAGATCAGCAGCTAGTGTCCTATCTTACACTTATGTAGAACAGGGTTTTATTGGTAACCAAAACTGTCAATGTGTGCGCAAATATGTCGTTTGTTTAATTTAAAAAGGATTTTAGCAAATGGTATCTCATTGGTTGCATCTACAACATGGGCATGGAATGCATCTTTTTATAGCTTGAAAAATAGTAAGCAGTGTCTGACTCTGACATCACAGCCTACCAGATAAGGTTCAGTTAACACCATCAAAAGTAATTTCATTAAAGAACTGAGGACAAGAATGTGGACTCTCAAATATACTGACTAGGTTATAAAAAAAAACAACATTCCTATTCATGCTTCTAACTACTATTATTACAACTCTCCCCAGGCATACAACACTCCTGTGAGAAAGTCTGATTACACCTGCCTAAGCAAGCTTCTAAATCAATAAAGAGAAGCAGATCATCGCAAAAAAACAAACATGAATAAACCTAAGAAGAAAGATTAAATACCTTTCAAAATCTGTATTTAAAAACTACTGGCAAATCCAGGTAACTCCTTCTCGGTGCGTTTAATCATATTCAATGCCGTTTTGTAACTAGGTACAATTGTTCAAAGGTTTTGCATTGCTTTAGGCGAGCAACAGCATTATAAATTACATTAGACAAAGCTAAACTTGACCTCCAAGTGGATGCGTATTAAAACTCTTGATTCTGAATATTAACAACATCTTGGGGCCTAAAGCTTTTTCTCGTCTCCAAGTGCAAGTGCTGAACAACACAGAAATCTCTCAAGGATCAATTCAAAATAACAAATTAATTCCCAGCTCTTTATGAAAAAACAGAATTTAACAGTTTCTCAGTCTGGCAGTAATATTTAAAATATGAACTAGACATGAGGTCTGATGAGGGCTGTGTACATGTTATGAATAATCTGTAGCAATTAAGGCTGCCACCTTTAAATATGTTAACGTTTCTGTTTTTCTTGTTAGTAATAATAGTTTAAAAAATCCATAACTCTAGCAGCTAACAAGTCTGAATAATTTACTGTACCTCTGGTTTGTTTTTGTATTGCTTTGCAGTCGCATACCGACTTAATGATATTCTGACTCATAATTAATCAACCCATCTTAGAAAGATTGGCTGAACTTGTATTTCTTTTTCCATAGTTTCCGTGCAAGTAGTATTCATGATGCAATCATTCATATTTTAAAGTGGCGATTCAGGAATTGTAACGTCTCTCTTCGCGATTGTCTCTACCTCGCTCAAAACAATCAAAAGTAGGCATAGTGTGCCATTGTAGTGCATCCCTGACTATAGAGATCAGGGGCCCTAAAGTCCTGCTCTTTAATGCAAATTGAAATAATCCACAGTCTAATCTCTAATACTGTCATTGATTGGTTTTATTTACTAAGTAAGGACACGTGACTAAGATTGTGCACTATTATTATATAGACCTCATATTGCTCTCCCTTTATACTGTCAGGAGCCATACTAGTTAGAAGGCCTTATAAAACGAGAATGAAAGAAAGTTCTAGTGGAAAAGTGTAGTTACCGTGATAACACATCTCTTAATGTGAAATTCAATAAAGCAATTGATGAACTGTGTTCCCATAAATAAAAATCGCTGATGGCAGAATTCCTTCTACTGTAGAGGCATGTCAGCTGGAAAGCATTTTTTGACGTGGGCTTCTCAATGCCAAGGTACCTATCTTCAGCATCACCAATTAAAATGAGCTTGTTAACTCAAAAATGAAATACTTAAAAATCACAGTAACTACAATATTGAGATATTGTGTGTGTGTTTGACATTTCCGTGGCAAGATCCCTGTTTATCCATCACCTAATTTTCTAATTAAAGCAGGCTCAATAAATCAAACATAGCTGACTAATAGAAAATGTTAAATATCCTGGCATACATGGGAGGATTGGCATGGAACGTTCATTGAGTCAAAAGAAGCTGATTATATTCAAAAAAGACATTGACTAAAAGTTATTCATCCATCCATAACATTGCTGCCGTCATCAACAATAAAGTTCATCCATTATTTGAACGTACAGTACTGCACTACCCTACACAGTACGTCTTCTACAATATACTGCATGCGTGAAAACTAGAATTAAATACATTTGTTTCATATATGGTAATCTGCTTCATAGACTGCACTATTGTTACTGCATATTGGGTAGTCCGAGGATTGGAATACAGTACCATAGGCTTTCAATGTTCCTCACATTTTGAAGACATGATTTTTGACCAGTGTGAGGAGTTTTGCAGCAAGGCTGTTCACCACATGCGGAGGGTGGGTCACCTTTAAAGCGACTATCTTCTTAAAAAGTGCACACACCATACCACTGTGTTGCACATAGGCCCTTCCATATAGCTCAAGCTGTTATTTTTTCCCCTGAATGTTAATTGTGAAATGTGGCAAGATATTTTTGAACAGTTTCTCAAAACACACCTGTTTAACACCTCAGCTCTTACGTTCGTGGTGCTCGATGTAGTGAAAGCGTGCAAGATAAACTTTGTAGTTTTCTTGGCAATACCTGAATATCTTATTACTGTGGAATGCCATGCAATGATGTCACTTTTTATAGCATTGTGACAGGCAGACCATGTCGCTGGTTCTTGGATTCATGTGTGCCTTTATGGGAGCAGCTGGTACGTGCAACAGGAGACGCGTTGCTAAGGAAATAATTGAGCAGGTGGGCTCGCCCGGCACTGAGCTGATCGGGAGGTCCGGATTGGCTGGGGGTGTGCCCGTGGAGGCTGCACAGAGAACAAAAAGCATCAGTGCTACAGCTCAAGGTTACTGCATGGCCATAGCCATACAGACGGGCAATGAGCAAAAGATTGCTGTGTTTTGTTTCATGTTGTGTTGCAGACTCCTATCAGCCTGGGAACTAAAGCTATGGAGCCAGCACTAACCCTGGGAACATCTACCCCTGCACATGACCACAACCCAGGAGAGCATCCACTCTGCATGATTAACTACTGCGGAACCCTTCCACTGCAAGACGGTGCTTGTGACCCAGCCGAGGCCTTGTGAAGAGGCAGGAGTCGCTGTGAGAAGACCGGGTCTCTGGGAGCCCAGAAGTAGGTAGTTTAGGGGAGGTTGATCCCAAACAGTGTAGAGAGGGTTTGCTTAGAGTAGTAGGTTCCTGGAGCGGGACTTCTCTTTTAGTGAGGCTAGCGCTCGCCTTGTGTGGAAAACATCTTTTTAGCTTTGTTTTATTTTGTTTTCTTTATTAAATGTGACACTAGGGCTACCGTTGCTGGTACCCTAGTGACAGCACTTGTATTGATTAAATCTGCGCGGCTGTGCGGCGGGTTAACACCCAATGCTCTGTGTCTGCCTCAGTACTGTTCAGTGACGACCCACACATGTCACATCCCCCCTCCCCCGATACAAGCATACAGAGGTTTAGTTTCACTACATTCTGTGATTTGACAATAAGTGAATATTACAACTGAATGTAATCTTCAGACGATTAAAACATTTCCTAGGATCTTTTATCATTTAGGAGGCTTTTACACTTCCAGCAGATGTTTGCAATTGACACATGTGCTTTCCAGATGCAGAAGACCCTTTTTATAGCAATGCTATTTTTCCATCATTTATTATTCTCCACACCAGATTTTGTATTTATTACAAAAGAGCATGCTTTTAACAGCTTGGCCTCATATTTAGATTTTTGACTTCCATGGAACTCCAGCTGCTGCAAATATGTATATTGATTGTTTAAAAATAATAATATCTGGTGCCATACCAAGATTAAAAAAAACAAAAGTATAAAGATTTACTGAACGTAAGTTCCGAGCAAGTACATGACCTAAACGCCCCCAGTTTGCAGAATAGCAGAGCACAACATATAAATTAATAGCTTCATCAAAACCAGAAGTGATTCCCAAGATAGCCTTCTGTATCTCAACCAAATCAGGTGGTCGTTCTGAAGATGTTATTCAGAGTAATTCTCATGGCTGGAGTGTAAATGAAACCATAAATGTAGAGTAATATTTGTCACCTTCATGTTAAATCTTTATTTATACAGCCTTTCCAGAACAGAGGTCAGTGTTTAAGAGTGCTGTAAAGTGCATTTAATTAAATTCATAAATACATTGGATAGATGGGTAGTTTCCTCCATATATATAATTTGCCAGGAGTTCCAGAGATGCATCACAGTTTAGGCTACAACTCACTGAGAAGCTTCCAGGTTTAATTTAATAATTAATTCCGCATGAATAATTTAAATGTTTCCACAGACATGCAAGAACCAGCTACTCCATACAGCGACTTGGATACTAGGGCGGCTGTAGCTTAGACAGTTTTTGTCTGTTTTCAGGTGGAATTCAGGTGAAGCTTTTATTAAAATCCTGTGTTAAATAAATGTTTTGCCAAACTGGATTCTAGTATGTACACCAGTGACACCTGCTGGACATTTAACACCTAGCCACTCATTTGGCACAAACTTATTACCACAACAGATAATATATCATTGGATTATATAAATGGATTCTTGCTATAGAGCTGTTACAGATGACAACACAAAAACTAAGAAAGTACTGGCATTGTATAGTGAGGTGCAAGCACAACCAGGGACTTTCTCATTGTGACATTTACTTGGCATGCAGAGCAGCGCCTGCAGATGTTTGGTTAGTGAAAGCAGAGATAAGAAATTGCATCCACACACAGAAAAGGGTTGAGTGATTATGTGAGAACAACATGGAACAGATCCTGTGGAAAGTGTAACAGATTCTATCAGACATGTAGTCATGGAATGATGATAGAATTATTTCTGAGAATTTTTAGCCAAACCCTAAACTATGTGTCTGCTTGTAGTACGGTCTCTGAAGCTGGGTTTTAAGGATTGCACTCTATTTACTTGCTCATATAATACATTTGTAAAAGCATTAACAAAGTAAAAAAAAGCATGACATAAGTGTGTTTACAGCCTAATCAGTGTTCGACTTCCATTCAAAAACAAAGCAGCCTGACATTAAAGAGAAATGCATGCACACCCCTTCCCTCAGAAACTATTGAAGACCAACCAAGACAAGAATAAACAGAAGATATACTCTTGAACGAAGACCAGTTCTTTAACATGATTATTATTGGCTTTGAAAACAGCTCCATGCTTTCTGTACCAGGATCAACAGCAGCCCGTGTCCGTGATGCCTTGCAACATACAAACCTGGATTGTTTAAATGTGTTACAGTCACATAAGCAAGACCTTAAACCTGAAGCGTCTATTCAACATTTGATTCGAAAGACCACATTGTAAACCTCGAGTGAAAAATATCACACATGACATTATAAATGAGTGTGACTGCTTGGTTTTCTATATAAACACCTTGTAACAAATGTGGAATAGATGCAACCACAATAAATGACCTTACTAATCGATTTAACTGGCTAAATGATACATTGCTGTGCAGTGTCTTTTTTTCTAAGCTGAAGGCTGGCATTGAACCAAGCTTTCTTGGAGTAGGAGACTGGCATGCTAAGCACTGCAGAAAGAGTGGAACTCATATGAGGAGGTATTCGGCAGCTCCAACATCTGCAGTATCCACTAGGGTTTGCATTGCAGCTGGGACAGAGTTGTAGCTGGAAATACCTGGTTTTATTGTTTACCTCATCCAAATTAAATCAGATTTTAGTCAATTCTGCACTGCTGGTTTTTATGCGTGCCTCTGCCAGCCAACAAAAAAACAAATCTAAAATCGCTAGAAAAGCCAAGGCAGTCCATTCCTTGCATTCTACAGCTGTTTAGCCATCTATGCATAAACTTGATTAATTGACATGATGCAACCTTGCCTTCATTATAGTCTCTCTTGTAGTGCTCGGGTGCAAATCCTTCCCGGCTGCATTAAATCTCATTAGAATCACCTTCATTATAATGAGCAGCTCTGCAGTCAGCACAGGCAAGATGCCTGGTTATAAGCAGTATTATTTCTCTGCCCATTCAAGATCCTTTATTTGTAATATTTCTTTTTCTTCCACATAAATTCAGCTGATAGGCATAGCCATTAAGCACAGGAACCACTATGGAAAGCAGGAAAGGAATTGCTTTAATAAAATAAGCCAAACACTGAAGAGGCCAGAGAAACCACTGACTATTTGAGTTTAAAAAAAAATAGACAAGGTTTTAAAAACTTTAATGCGGTTATAGCTAGTGAACTATTCCACAAATCTTACCTGTCGCTTTCATTCGCTATGTAGATCATACAGTACATGTACCATTTTTGACAGAAGCACCTGTTATAGCTAAACATGTATTTTAATTTTATAAAATCTAGTATAAAATACGAGGTTAAAAAAAAGCTCTGTTGGCCGAACTTTCAGGTAACCTAATTCATTTCATCTCAGCGAGGATTTCAGGTTCACTGGCTGCAATGCATGTCGGTGATTAGTGGAAGCAGCTGGTTAGTTTGTTACAAGAAAGAAGGTTATAACGCAAAATTGATTTCACTGCTTACAGTTTCAATAAGAATCAGGCACTCGCTAGCATAGGATGATCAGCACCTTGAGATGCTAACAGAGATACCTGCTGCGGAATGCTTACAATTGAAATCAACCGTGAGATCTTCTAACTGGTATCACAAGACAGTTGAATGGTGATCAAGCCAGGAGGAAAATGGGTCTGATAAAAATGAAAATGGCCAATTGTATAAACAGTTACATGTAATTAATTTGAATGTGTGCTTAAATCAATTCACGAAACAAGAACAATGAGACTGCTGGAGTCTAGGAGGAGGCACTGGAATAGAAATCTAAGTAGACTATTGATGACAAAAAGAAGCCGCAGACTCGCTGAGTCGGCACATCTACATTATGTGTTAGTACTGAGCAAGGAAATTACCCAAGACTGGGTTTTGCATGCAATTCATATCACGCCAATCATTGGAGTTCTATTTTTTTTTTAACCAGTCGGATTATGTTCAGTTCTTATTAAAATGAATTCTTCAAATACGGGTCAGCAAAAAGAACACCTCACAATTAAAGACAATATTTTCCCATCCTGATTTATTTCTATTGATGGCATTGTCATCTTCAATACTAAGACCAGCATTTGGTATTAGGCCAGCATCTGCAGTCTGTTCAACTACTTCTCTCGAATAAGTTCAACATACTCTACATTACCAACATGAAAACTTAGATGCTACATGAAGTATAATAGAAATTAAAACAGTAACATTAGCAAACTAAGATCAATATCTTCACAGGGAAGCTTCACAAACGGTAGGCTTTAAGAATGTTAAGCACCTGCAACCATAGAAACGAGCAGGGATTGGCAGAAATAAGCAAAACAGGTAAAAACAATAAATAAAAAAGGAAAGTAAAAGGGCTGCTTTTACAAGTCCAACAAAGAATTGCACACTAAGACATTTCATTATTTTGGAACCTGAAATTATGCCCTTCTCTGCAAAGAACAAAGGCACTGCAAAACAGTTTGTGCAAACAAATTGCGATTGAACTGCCTATGCTGTAGATGGCCTGGTTTTAAATTAAGGCTGCCAAGCAGAAGAGTAAAATTGGAATTCAAAATTATATTAAAACAGCCTTGCCCATAATCTAAAAAGTGAAATGGTTCCACCTAAACAAAAAATGAAGACACGGTTACAAGAGGCACATGTTAAAAGACGATGTATACAAAAAATAAACTCCAGTGCTACTCACAAGAGTACAGCAACATAACAAGTTTGTATCTTTATGGGTTATTAAATTGCAGCTTTGGATCAAAGTTAAAAACCACAGAGATAGAAAAGGTTACCAAAGCTGTATTTATTCTGATCTGCTTTGTTGTAATTGAGGATTAGAACTGTAGTCTGGGGGTCCCCAGAGTGGCTCACCTGGTAAAGGCACAGCCTCCTGGTGTGCAGGGCGAGTCATACAGCGCCGGTTTGCGTCCTGGCTGTACGAGGTGGCTGATCTTCACTGGGGATCCCGAAGGGAGCGTTGCATTGGCTCTGGTGCTCCTGTGGGTTAAGGAGGCAAAACCATCAGGGTCTTTCTCCTCATCGTGCTACAGTGAACCCTGCTGGCCAGGCACCCAGTGAGCTCAAAAGCAGACGCCTGCAGGGCTGGCCTTTGTCCTCCAGAGGCCGGTAGCTCGCTGATATCTGCTCTCGAGTTCCTGGGTGTGAAAGAGGACGCTGTCTTGGTCATGGGATTGGAAGATGCCTACTGAACCTGATTGGACATTCTAAATTGGGGAGAAAAATCAGGGGTACAATATTTGGGCACACTAAATAATACATTAAAAAAAGATTTGTAGTCTAAAATGTTTATTAGTAATGCAGTATTCTACCAGATATGTTTAGAATGTGGCGATCAAATACACTTTTATTTGAGAAGGGGTGCTTGTGTTTTGCTCACCCTCAATTATGTTTGTATTACTCACCAAGAACCATGATGCATATACTTTTAAAGTGGTTGTGTATCTTAACTAAATAGTTACATAGATTTTACCTGTAGAGCTTTCCATCTGCTATTGTACATGCATGTTAACATGTTACAGACAATATCTGGTACCACGATAATTGTCAGTTTGCTATCTTTACCTTCAGAAAGTCTTTGTCTCATTTCACCTCAGCAGTGTTGTCACAAGACTAAAAGTTGTTTTAGGTTGAGTAATTAACACGTTTTATTCCATTTAACTAAAATTCAAATTTCAGAAAGGTAATTACTCTGAAAATACAAGTTTTGGCATACCCTAATTGTTAGTGTAGAACCTATGTAGGTACAACCACTGTAATACAACACACACACTCCTTGCAAATAACCAGACTTCAGGGAACTACAACAAAATCGCAATACCAGAAAAGTACAACACAGTTTAGGCTACCATTAATAACTTCTGCCAAGCTGCAAGTGTCAGTTTGCTGACCTTCTACATCAGAGGCCTGCAGGTTCCCATCCCAGTTCTGCTAGTCTGCACCGCAGTGAGTAGATAATGCTACACTCCTGACAGACTGGTCTCCCGGTGAGTTTACCAATCTCGCCCAGCAAGAGAGCTACTGAAGAGCGGGGTGAGCAGAGGGACAAGAGTAGTGCAAAAGGAGAAAGAACTGTTTGGAAAGTACAGAAATATCCACATTCTACTGCAAGTAATTATTTACTATATAGTGTATGTAGTAAAGGGGCCTGCAGACACAGATGATGGTTTTTGGACATATACCGAAATAATGCCAGATTGAAAATTGGTAGTCACATGGTTTCAGTGCGTGTTGGTCACACAATACTTGGGTTGATGGGATATGGTAATACACTTCATGGCTGGTTTGACAGACCACATTAACTTTTTGAAGCTACTGTGCTATAGATTAAAACAGGGGAGTCGTTACACAGCAGGATTGGAAGACTCCCACTGATCTTCCCTGTTAATTGGCCATTTGAAATTGAGAAGAAACCAGGGGTTGGGCACTCAAATTGAAAAATAAACTAATAAAAACGCAAATACATTCATATGTAACTCCACAGCAGCAAAGTAGGGTAGATGGGTGCTCCTTCTGAGTTTTTTTTTAAAGTTTTTCTTTGGATGGAGGCAATTAAAGGTGTGCTCATTTCCTGAATATGATTAGCCACACCTGGTGCAGCGTTGCCAGAAAATACCAAGTGGAGCACTATGCTTCCCTGACAAGGTGTCTATGGAGACTAATGACCAAGAATACATTTATTTTAATGATTCAAGAATTATCAAAGTGTACCATTTTCAGTACCCTAGATTTAATAAACGATTGTATTCTTTTTTGTAGTGTCATGTGATTAACTACGGCTGTCTGTTGGTAGTCTTTTTGCCAGGAGATTCTCTTGTAAATGAGGTTTTGGTCAAATGTATTGCAGGGGTTTAGGCAACATCTATTGTACATTTCCAGCCCAGATCTCTGTTAGTTAATTATTAAATTAAACCTTTTGACCAAGTCTTAATCAGATTGAGAGCTGTCTACCCCATATAGCAAGTATGCACTTATCCAGTCCTCAAGGTCCAAAGGACAACCAGGTTTTTTTAATTTAATGATTAAGACAGAGTTAAATGGGTTTAATTAAGTAATTTGATGTACAGGTGGAACTGAATTGTGTGATTGGCAATCAAGTGGTTTTAATGTGTACACTATTTAGGCAGCGTGGTTAGGGTAAGGTTCAGTTTCATGAGGCTTTTTGTCAATTTCTCATTTAATGCTGGCTGATAGGTAATCAGGCTTTCAAATCTTAGCCTAGGATCTGCCATCAGTATGCATCATGATGCATGTATGCCTTATGACAGGGTGCAGGACTTTGTCTATTACTTCCAAATGACAAAAAATACAGTGCAATCCTTTTGTAGGGTATAACAGTACATCACCACTTATCTGATCAGCCAACGTTCCATGACACTGATGAGTTTACTGTCTGGAGCATTGGTAGCAAAAATGATGAAGCAATAATGGCATGCTTTAAAAGCATTTCAGTCAAAGCAGTCAGCGACTACAGCAGTCTCTAAAATAAATAAATAAACAAAACAGCCATGCCTCAGTTAAAGCCTCTACAAGGAAATGCTTAATTAACTTATTAAACTATCATGGTGCATTAAAAAGCAGTTTAGCTATAAATAGACAGAGACTGTACTTAAAGTAATGGAAATGCTGGTTGTTTTGCAGTTGGTTACAATGCAGATCTACTAATGTAGAAACAGTTACAGTGGAATCACACACAGTAATCATATGTACTGTAAAAGGCCTGCTGGTATCTTATCTCTAATTAAATCAACAAAAACTAATACATTTTCACAAGTTCAACTTTTGAGTTTACGTTCTTTCATGTGATTATGAGGCGTAGAAGGAATTTACACTACTTGATTGCTTTATAAAATAACGTCACTTTAACAGATTTCAAATCACAAGCAAACATCCTGTCTGAGTTTACAGGTATTCACACATGGTTTCCATTCTCCACTAACAGGCACACACACACACAGCTGCTGTAAAAAAAAAAAAAATAATTGCACAGAGCAAATAGTTTATTAGTGCTTAAAAGATTATTCAAAGCACACCAACAGCCTGTTATGAGTCTTAATTGTTCTAAAAGTGATATTATTTACAGTACATTTGTAATACCCAAGCCTTTTTATTAGCATCATAGAGACAATATTTGTCATGCACCAAATCAAAGAAACTGAAGGTTTTCCCAGATACCCCCTTCTGCTCCTGCCCCACTGTGACCTCACAAGGCCATTTTTAGTTTGGCAAAATATATACAGAACCACCATTTGCAGTGTGGCAAACCTACCCGCTGACCTCATTACACAGCAATAATCTACAACTAGACTCCATATTAAACATAAGACACAGAAACACTGCCTGAGTGAAATCAATTAGTACTGTTTTGTCTGGAAACAGAGTGTCGATGATGCAAGTCACATTTCAAAGTGGCACAGGATATGTTTAATCTTCTTTTTCTACAAATGAATATGAACCACACAGATTACCTCTGTAGCTCCATGTGGCTGCCTGTAAATGAATATATCTGACAGATTCTATCAACAGCTGTTATAAATCGTGGGGAGGCTCTTTTTGCAACAGCAACAGGGAGAAAGTGCGAGATATTCATTGGAACTTCAAGCTGTTTGTAGGTAAACAGGATGGATTTTGAAAGTTTTGCCCATAAAGGTTCTGAATAATTATATTCTATAATAAAATCTTGCAACGAATCACAAATTGACTTTTTCTATCATTTTATGGAATTATGTTAGTTTCAATAAAAAAATATTATAACTGATTAAGTGGATGCATTTCAGAAACAAATGACCTACTGCAGTTAAGTATAATTCTGTTAACTATATTATTTTTTGTACTGATAACTTAATATACTGTATTTGTGTGGCCAACATTTTAACCACTCGCAGTATAGCAATCCGGTAGAAATTCTTCCCAAATAAAATAGCAATGCACCGCTGCAAGAAAGAACACTGTAGCATTAAAACAGGGAGATATTTATTCAAAGTATTCCCCATTTAAAAGATTTTGAGCCCTAACTTGTGAACTTGAGAGTCCACAACATGAAAATGTGACATTCAGTCAGAGTTGCAGTGTAGTGGAAAACCCAAGAGGTTTTAGTGTGCTGTAACTGACAGCCTGCAGGGAGCTGGAGAGAGGCTGCAGGCTTGTACTTAAAACTAACACTAACACTTTTTTTATGTAGGCATTAATGTTATTTTAAAGCTGCAGTGTATCAATTTCAATAAAATAAAAAATGTATTCTGTCTGTACTCATGGGTGCTTGATAAATACTGTCGCTCCTATTTTGTGCACTTGGTTTTAAATGATGCCTGGCGATATTTACCGATACATACTTGTTTTAATGTACCATACAAACAATGAATTAAATTATTAAGTACAGCTCTTAATGTAAATGTTAGGAATGTCCTCCAGCCATTTATAGAGCACTGCCTGTTAGCAAGCTGAGCCCTTTAATACCTTATCTCACTACCTATATATGTATATATATATATCCACTGCAATGCTTTAGTTTATATATATAATAGCCCAATATATATATACACCATATATATATATATATATATATATATATATATATATATATATATATATATATATATTGTGAGACAGCAGGGAGGGGGTTAAAACCTCTCTGCAGTAAAAACATGTGCGGAATGCACATTTGTCTGGGTTAATTGTTTTTCTGTTAATTGTTTTATTGTTAATTATCACCTGCACCTGGCTATGATTGTAAATTAGAGCCAGGTGCCGGGTTTATAAGGAGAACAGTCAGTCTGCTCTAGGCTGCTGAGTAGGAGGCAGGAAGAGGTACTCTGCTTCCCAGCAGTCGTAAGGTAAAAGTGTGTTGTATTAAACCTGTGTGGTGTTGTTTATTGTGTAGTGGGGAAACAGCCTAGCTGTCCCACTGGTAGTCAGGGTGTTCCTGTGGTGTAGTTAGAGCTCGTACAGAGCTGGGTGTTTGTTTTGTATTTTGTTTATTTTGTGTTTATTAAAAATTAGTGCAACCGCGCTGTAAAAATCAATTTCTGTGTGCCGGGTCAATTTTTAAAGGGGCAACGAACCCGAGTGGGTGAGTTTCATTTACTATATATATATATATATATATATATATATATATATATATATATATATATATATATATATATATATATTGCCATTCACAATCTCATGGTTTCAACACATTTATTTGGCACTGATGGTGAGAGAATAGGAAATGCTGGCTATAGTAGTGAGAAGCACCATTTTCAGTAAAAGCTCCTGGGTGCCAGGAGCAGTAGAATAAAATACACATTTAGCACATGCATTTCTCAAAACAAAACCAGATCACACAATACATTCAAGTTAATAAAACACTAGGCCTTTTTATGACATTATTGACATGGCTAAATCTGTGAATTTTCCATCAACTTATAAGCAATATTTTTCACTTAAGAGAAAAGCGCATTACAGTTGGGCCAGTCTGATTGTATATACATTGATTAAACATATAGATAAGGTCAAACCTTGTATCTCACAGGTGTCAACGCAAGTTCAAAACCTGCCACAGGGTAACTTGAATATACTTTTGAGTGTGAGTGTACTCTCTATAAGGTTACCCATCCATCCTGCAAGAGGTTAAACTAAGGTGTTTGTTTGTTTTGAAGGAATCAAAATGCCAAGCAATTTGTAAAACAGAAAGAAAATGTTTAACACAGTTCATAAGAATGGCAAATGCATATTCAAAGTATATACATTTTTTATTTTTTTTTATTAATATAGTACTCATAAATGATACTGCTATTTGGTGCTGCAGTAACACCTTTAATGCTTTTGGCTGTTGTCCTGTTGTGTCAGGTGCCAATAACAACAACTATGTAACAAACAGAAGACAAAGTCAGTACAGCAAGTTTGAAAAGAAAACAAACATGAACAGAACAAGAGAGAAAGGTTTCAGGGCTTGGTTTTATTTTACACCATTTGTAAAATTTGAAAAACACAGTGTGCCATTTTTTAAAATTGTTTACAAAGATAAAAATACAGTATTTGTAAGTGAAATACATTTTATACAAATAATAACAATCTTAAACTATGTTATAATAAACTGAAGCTAGTGTTGCCAGAATAAAAAAAAAATCATATTTATCTTTGTTTAATAGATACATTGTTTTAAATATGAATAAAACTACAAGTGTACAGTTACACCACTTTTTATATGGTACATTTGTGCCCTGGGTATATTCATCCACATTTAATAAACATATAAATTGCAACAAACCTGTGCTTGATTTTTCCCCACAGAGAAGGCTTTCGTAAGTTCATCAGTGACCTATTGTGCTGTATATACTCAATGATACAGACAAAAATGCAAAGTTCCACTCATGGGATTTGTTATATTCTTGACCTACCAATGACACAGCACTCTTGCAGTGCCTTCATTTTAATGTAGCATCATCCGCTGGTAAGATACAGCAGAATTCTCTGTCAATAACAATTTCCATTTACTTCACCTGTGTCTCCCATATGAAAAAGCAGAACACAATGGTGTATACTAGTATTTCCTCTCGTATTTTAATGAAGTCCTATTTTTATTTTTTTTAAGTAGAAAAAAAAGCCCTTCTAATTTTCCAAAAAAATGTACCAAACAACTAAGTAATACAATTCAAAATCTCTAAAGTAATACAATTCAAAATCTCTAAAGTAATACAATTCAAAATCTCTAAAGCTCAGTTTTGTAACATTAAAGTGGAACTGTCTCCCATCATAAAATAAAAGTTAATAAAGGCAGCAATAAATGCATGGAAAATATGTTCCTATAAAATAATCATGGCAAAAACAACTGTACTAGTCAAATGTGATTTAACTGCAATAGTATTTCTGGCAGAACAATATATTGTTTTTCATACTGGTTGTTTCGTAATGTTATATTGTATACAGTACTGTCTATATACATTTATATACAATACTTCTCTGTTGGGCTGTCTTACACTTATACTACAATACAAGTCTGCTTTGTTGTCTATGAAATGTGTAGTTTTATTTCTTAGTAACCTTCCAACCCCTAAGTGAACAAAAACAGAAACTTCAGTTTAAAAAAAAAAAAACCCAAAAAACTGAACCTACTGTAGGATCCAAGCAGCTCCACTTTAAAAATTCACACATTACTGGTAAAGTGACTTATCTGTGTAGTTACCTGAGCTCCTTTGGTTTATTTTTACCTCCTCACGTTTCTCCTCATTCCTTAGCTGCTTGGAGAGATGGCGTTAGTTTGGCTTCATCTCTGACAAAAGATAAATGAGCTCTGGGTCCTTGGTGATTCACTATGGCTGCCAGGGGGTTCGAAAATAGCAAACTATTTTTCATAACGGCAATGTGATACGAAGTCAGATGCAGCAGGCTTGCTAACATTTACCATCTCAGACTGTGAAGCGGGAATTCATTTTGTTTTCCTTTTTGTCAAAAGTTAACTTCCAACCTACCTTAAAACGGTGAAATTTGCATCTAGCCAAGCCTCGCTGCATATTGAAAAAAAAAAGGAACGCCTGGTATTGTTAATTATATACACTAGAAGTAGCTGTGACCTTCATTTAGTACAAACTTTATAACAGAGTATGTTACAGGGGCCAGAAAAGATGTGCTGTAGGTGTCAATTAAAAGCAGAGGAAAATAACTCCTGAGATACATACAAAGAACACCGAACTCAAATTTTCAGCTCTTGAATCTCTACAAGGAGAAGTTCAAGCATGTTAACATTATTCTAGTTAGCTACAGCTAATTTAGGTTTTATTTTTGTATCCAAAATGTGGTAATTTCTCCCCCTCCTGAAACAGTCAATATGCTAAATATTTGCAACAGAAAATCTGTTTCAGGGACGAAGAGGTAGCTCAAAGGGCATTATTACACACATTCCAACTTGCTCAGTCTTGCTTAGAGACTACCCAAGAGGTCAAAATATCAGTGCACACAGAAGCAAGATAAATCTGCCTTCCAGACACAATGAGTCAACAGGAGCTCTGGAGAACTCATTGTAGACTTACATCATAGTCAATCCACCATGAACTTCATCTCTGAACTTCCAAACCAAAGATACCAAAGCTTACCACTGAGTCTTTCTGGAAACAAAGCACCCCAATCTCTTGTGACAATGCAACTGATTTACAAATTGGAACATGTGATCCACGTGTTAGCAACCTTTAGTTCTTGTGGTCCACACGTGGATTACATATGGTTCATCTTTTGCTGTAGCCAGTATGTTTTACATCACCGCATGTTGCAATTCCACCAGTGAATCACATGTGGTTTCCATGTGTACCAGATTATTTGCCTTGAATTATTAGTCCAGCAAGTATATGGATTTTACTATGCAATTCACAGTGTTCCCCAGGATGACTTTTTCTGTGTCAGTACCAAAATCCAGCTAGATAAGCCACTGCATGTGTGGACAGACTGCTTTTTCCTGCATTCTCAAAAAAAAAGAAATTTGATGAGCATTTAAGCTGCACAGTTTCCAAAAAGTAATGCAGGCTTGCAAAATATAACAGCTCAGTGCATAGACAGCATTCGCTGCATGCACCTATGACCTCCCATGTATACCTCTTGTTACCCTACTCACACAAGGTCAACGGATTACAATGCAGCAAAGGTCAATGGAGCTGTTGATGTTTTCCTATTGCAGGTTGCTTGCTACCTGTCACTGAAGATGTGTAATTTAATCTCACAATCATGTAAGACCAGTGCATAACCTTTCCTGCTTCAATTTTGAACATTAGTCCAAAAGCAAGCAATCCAATTTTCAGGTTTATGCAAGACACTTGCTAGAACATGTGCTAAACCGAACATAACTCATTCTTAAATCATGCTTAATAGTGTAATCAATTAGTGTGTCAATTTTGAAGCAAAAGTGCAAGTAACAAGTTATAATTATAGTGTATGCAATATAAAACATGGTATACTAATGATTAACAGTGACACATCTCAGTTCTGCCATCCTTTAACTCTATATTAGTCCTGCTGTTGTTTTCACCCATGTTTATTGACCCTTGGTAGCATCACTAAGTACAATAAGGAAATACAGTGGAAAAAGGTCTACATTTACGGTTTGATTTCCATTACACGAGAGTAGATGTTAAAACTTCATGCTGATTTGAACTCGGCTCTCGCCAAGATAAGCACCAACTAAGATGTAGCTTTACAGTAAACTAATGTGATCCATATGTGTCTCCATCCATTTACGTTTCCTTCCATATGATGATGTAGATATCCTTCTGTCTGGTGTTAATGGCTGAAGTGTAATGCTGGCTCCAGGGATCAGCTTATTTTGCATCCCTGGCGCACAGCACACACAACGGCTGCGATGCTGGCTCCGGGGATCAACCACAGTGCGGCCTCCGTCTGGATTGAGCTAAGTAGGGTATATCTCTGGGGTCTTCAAGTGGGCACCTTCCATCCTCAGTGTTTCGTCGACTAGCCCACAACACCTCAAGAGGTGATTCTGGCGTCCCAGCATCACCCCCCTCCGTCCCCCACTCAACTCAGCCCAGCTTACTTACCTGTACATCAGCGTTTCTTTCTTTCTATTGTGCTTGAGATCTCCAGCCAGAATCTTTCCATCTCAACCACAGCCAGTTGCTGCTCCTCTCTGCTGCTTCAGATAAGTTCTTCACTGTGCAACGCAACTCTTGGCCACTGAATCCGACGTCTCTGAGAAACCGGGCTGTAGAGTGTGTCACAAATCCTCGACAACCCACTTCCACTGGGTAAACCCGGACTCTCCATCCTCACTGTTCCGCTTCAGTGGCTAGTTGAGCATACCGCAGTTTCTTCCTCTCATAAGCCTCATCTACAGCATCCTCCCATGGCACTGTTAACTCTACCAGGTGAACAAGGCGTGCTGATCCAGACCACAAGACAATATCTGGTCGAAGGTTAGTGGTGGCAATCTCAGGTGGAAAAATAAACCGTTGACCAACATCTGCCAGCATTTTCCAGTCTCTAGCAGCTTCCAGTTGTCCTGGGCGAGGATTGGTTTTAACACCTTTTCTTGGTGGTTGCTCTCCTGGGCGGAGGAATGTTGTCTTTTGTGTGTAATGTTTTGATGGAACAGGTGGCAACTTATTGGTCATGTTACGCTTGTCTTCCAATGCTAAGGCCAAACAATGCAGCACCTGGTCATGGCGCCAAGTAAACCGTCCTTGGCTAAGAGCCACCTTACTTCCTGTCAAAATGTGCTTTAATGTTGCAGGTGTTGAACACAAAGGGATCCTCTCCTACCCAGAGGTTTAGGTTCTGTGGTGATGGGAGAACATCATATGTTGATCTGATGAGAAAACTGATCCTGCTCTGTTCCATTGACCATAGGCCTTGCCAGCCAATCTTGCGTAGTTCCACACTCTCCCATCTCATCCATTCTCCCTGCTTGGCCTGGGAAATGGCCTTTATACACCTCAACATCTCCTCCTTCTTTTGCACCTCATTGACTACCAGCTTCCTCCTTTGAGCTGGGGCTGCCTTGTGCCATGTAGGAGGAGCTGAACTGAGACCAAGACCCCCTCTTCCATGCTGAACTTGCCCCATGATATCACTAATTTGAAGGGCAGCCTTTGCATCTTCCACAGCTTTCTTTGCCGCCCACTTTCTTCCAGTTTTCAACACAGGTGCTGCCTCCCTTACGCATTTGTCGCGTGACTCTACTAATGTAATTTCTATTAATGTCATACTGGTAGCTGCAGTATTCCTTTACCATAAAGTCCCACTCTGCTGAGGCAGCGTGGAACTCCCAACCATTTCCTGATGTATGAACTGATTAAAGCTTCCAGCTTCTCTACTGTTGTCAAAGAAACCTCGTACACAGTCAGTGACCACAACAACCTCGGCAGTAGACCAAACTGAAAGCACCAGAGTTTTAGTTTGCCTGGTAGAGCGCAGCTGTCTATGCTCTTCAACCCTTCCACTGCTTGTTGTCTAACTTCTCCCACACGAACTGTGTCCTTTAGATCCCCGTCGTACCATCTCCCAAGACTCTTCACTGGCTTCTCAGACACTGTTGGTATTGCCTCACCATTAATGAAGAATGTTTTATCTACTACTTTGCCTTTAATTATAGAGATGCTCCTTGATTTAGTGGGCTTGAATTGCATTCATGCCCATTCAATGTTAATGATTAATTTGCCCAATAACCGATTAGTGCAGGCTACTGTTGTAGTCATGGTTGTCATGTCATCCATGTATGCTCGAATTGGTGGTAGTCACATTCCAGAAGCCAAGCGCTCTCCTCCTACTACCCATTTTGATGCCCTAATGATTACTTCCATTGCCATGGTAAAAGCCAGTAGAGAAATGGTGCATCCTGCCATTATTCCAACCTCTAGGCATTGCCATGTAGTGCTGAATTCTGAAGTTGAAAAACTAAATTGCAAATCTCCAAAGTAGGTTTAAAGACTAATGATATTTAGACTTGCTGCTGTGCAGACTTGCCATGCTTTCCCGAAACATTCATTAGGTGGTGTCTGGGGTTTGGGGACTACATTACGTACAAGGTGAGGCTAATTTATTATTATTATTCTATTCAAAGCTAAACAAGACAGCCAAATATGAAGCGCCTTGGTGTTTGCCTATCGCTGTGGTCGAGCTGATAACATTGTTCAAGGCAGTAGCATTGCAGAGAAGCACAGTTTGCCAAAATCTACAGTGGAACATGTGACCGGTAAGTGGAAAAGCTGTGAGAAATAGCCAAGACCTTGCCAAACATGAGTACATTTCTCATGTTGTTTCATTTGTATAGCAAGGTCAGGTGGACCCAGCTGGCCATTACAGGATCATCAAGCGATTTTAGTCATATTTGGAATATAACATGCATCCTTTGTTTAACATGTATGACTGAGCACACATCTTTTATATTATAATACATACCTCTTGCACCGTAGTATTCTATATACAATTACATATGTACTGTGTACTGTGCACCTCATAAATAACGCGCAACCCATGTAGAACATGCAGAGATGCACCTCACATGCCAAGCAGGGGCTGATAAATCAAAAGTTAATACCGCTGGAATTGACATTTTAACCGAGGGCCTTTAAAAACATTATCGTATCTATGAACGAAAGGAATAGTTCTGCTAACTTGTGCTGGCAGATATTATTTCAACCATAATAAGGTTATTCATGCTTTATTAGCAATAGAGCCCGGTGTCTTTTTAAGACAGAAGTAACAATGTACAGTATAGCTGTGTCCTCTTCCTGAACCCTGGACTATTGCTAGTCATATAATGCTTAAAAAAGCTCTGAGCTTTTTAGTATTTCATTCCAGAGTGGCTGATTTTCCATAGTTGACTTCACTGTTATAATATTCAAATTGGAAACAGGTTTTCAAGTACAGATGCTAAATTGTAATCTAAACATCATTTCTAAATGAAATCTGCTACTGAAAAGCAGAAACTTTAACAGAAAATTAAGAACTAGGATGTAGTTTTGTCATATATAAATTATGCCTCTATGAAGGTGAATCGCTTACTATTAATGTTTGTACCTTATTATATCTTTTCAGCATGTCACTCGGATGTTTGTGAATCAAGACTTTATGTCAAGGTGTAGGGTTCCCACCTCTGATTTACAAAAAACTGGGACACCACAGTCATTTCGTACAAAAAAAAACAAAAAAACATATACTTTGATGACATTTACTGTCCGGGGAAGTCTTACAGATTTCCCAGGACAACGGCCTCAAAACGGGTGGCAACCCTATGAGTTAACCTGAGTTGTTGACATCTTCTGTGGTTTGGAGTTATTCATGACTAATAATCTACAATGCATCTAAGGGCTGGACCAAATCAAAGTTAGCACTTCGCGAACGAGGACGCGAAAGCATTCACGGTAACAAAACACAAGAAAAATTCCAAACGAAATCTCGCGGAAGCAAAACAAGCCCCTTTTGCCCTTCAAAAAGCAGCTATCGCTTGTTGACTACAATCTACTCAACTCCAGCTATAAATCATATCACAAGACTTTCGCAGGACCAGATTTTATAGTCAACTTCGAACTTGTCGAAAGCTATCGCGTATTAAGCAAATAGTAAAAAAAATAACACTAAACATCCTGATATTTTAAAAAACAAAACAGTACATGCCTCAAGATGCTCCACTGACCTCATATATCAAACACTTGCACACAACACTGAATAATTTAAAATGAATAATTTACAGTATGGATGTTTTAACCACTTTAAAGATATTAACTTTTAGTTTTAAACATTTGGTTACTCTCGTAAAGTACTTCAACATGTCGGCCTACACAGAAACATTATGAAGCCCAAATTCTCGGCATGTAAGAACAAGCCCATCGTTCCAGTACAAGGGAGCACATTTTGGCTATACCGTGTCAGCATGCCAAGCGGTCCCCTCGAAACATATAAATCTGTGTAGATAACAAAATTACGTAATACCTATAGGTCATCTCAGAAGCATCAAGATGACGTTTTTAAATTTGCTTTGGGTTTTTGACAGAAGAAATAATAATAATAAGGCTTTTTTTT
This sequence comes from Acipenser ruthenus, assembly GCF_902713425.1. Taxonomy (NCBI): domain Eukaryota; kingdom Metazoa; phylum Chordata; class Actinopteri; order Acipenseriformes; family Acipenseridae; genus Acipenser; species Acipenser ruthenus. The sequence continues at coordinate 22,187,051 of NC_081209.1, forward strand.
TTTTTTTTTTTTTTTTTTAGAGCATTCCATTTTCCACACAAACCTTTCTACCTATACATATAATGATGTGTCACCTCTAGGATTTAGTACAGAGACATTGTGATAACTACATTTTGAAACTCATCGAGCCATACAGCCTGATGGATACGAGGGCATTGGACATCTGCCCAGAAGTAGAAGGAAATTCTATTTGACAGATCCGTAGCTCATAGACAGTGGAGTAAGACTGTCAACTCCAAGATGGGATTACAGGAAAATGTAAACGGATGTCTGCTTGCAAAAATCTTTTATTATAATAAAATGTTAAGCAAACTGCTTGCAATTGTGTGTGTACATACAGGATATAAATTCCGAAATAAAACTTGCTAATAAAGTATAGAGACCAACGCGAAAGGAAGTATTCTGTTTATTATTTCTAGGGGCTAACTCGTTGCTATATATATAATTTGTTCATAGGAGAAGTTCCTACAATTGTTTGAAAGAGAAGATAGAAATAAAATAGCTGTGCAACTTCCAGTTTGTCTCTTTGTACTTGTGTTAGAACTGATGCATTTAAAAGTCCTCTGCTGGCAGTTGAATGAATACTACTAGCAGCCTGAGGGAAAGCTTGTCAGCTAGAGAAGTCACTGGACGTTTGTTTGGTCTGCAAAAGAATTGCAAACTATCCTGGCTTGTTCCTATAGCATTCCTAAACAAGAATGCGTAGCTAGGAGTAAAATATCTTAGCCAACGAAGTAATCATGGATGCCAAGTGTCCAGTAACTAATTGGACAGTCCAGTATTTAAAGTCTGCATTCTAATGGTGCTATCTTATATCTACGATTTTAGAGCTTGCCGGCAAAATCCCATACAGGGTCGGTCGAGCTCAAGAGATGCGGTTTCCTCCATTTGTGGATTGAAGATGATGATGATGATGCATATTACATGGGATGAAGAAAAAGTATTCCAGGGTAGGCATTGTTTGCTTGTAAAAGAAGAGATGATTATCTTTGGATCACTTGAGCTGGAATGACCCCCTACTGTAGGCAGTTTGCAATCAAAATGAAGAGATGCTAATAAAAAGTGTCTTGGAGAGTAAAATGAAGAAAGTGTCCAGAATTTTGTTCTCAGAATGTTATCAATAACCTTAACCAGTCTAGCTGATGAGACTGATAAGGACTTTTGGCTAGTACTGTAACGGCACTGTCCAAACTATGGCCTCCTGAGCAACTCTTGTAATTGAACTGCAGTTTCTAGAGTTGCACCTTGGAGTCGCTATAGTCCTATGTGGCTGCACTGAGCTTCACCACAGCATTCGGATGGTAAGAGCAGAGCTTTCTCCACAGCTGCAAAGATTAAAGCTTCATTTGGCCCGCTGCCCTGTTGGGATAACGTTAGCCTTGGGCAAAAACAAACAAACACAAACAGCATAAATGGATGAAAATATGAGATTTGAAAGTGAGGCCCCATCTGTTTGGCAGAAATTAAAGATCAAACGTTAATAATCGTCATACACTTGTCCAGAATTGTTAATCCCACTACACTAAATTAATCCCAGTGACAAATCTAAATTCTCCATTCCATATGTAACCCAAGAGTGCTTTGTAACTCAATTGTAAATCAAATAATTATTATTTATTTATTTATTTTACACATATAAAATGTTTTCTCCAATTTGAGCAATTTATGAAAAGTGAGAGGTAGGCAACCCATTACAAATGCTTTGGAGAAGGAAAAACACTGTCCCAATTGTTAAAAAAATCTTAATGCCAACTCAGCTTTAGCTATAGAAGAGATATAATGCTATTACATCAAATATTTAGAAGTTTCACCATTTGTTTTTTGTTTAATCCGTTTGAAAGTGGTTGTACTTTACAAAATAATTTCATAAATCTTACCTGTCGTGCATTTCTTTTCACTATATAGGTTTCAAATGTGCAGTTTTGAAAGAAACATGTATTTTATTTGTACAGCCTGGTACTATACTAGGTTATAGAAAGTTCTAAGTTTGCTTCCCTTCCCTTCATGGAAATATGTTACTGCTTCACTTCCTAGGTCATTGGACCTCAGCAATATCTTCAGGGGAAACGTATCCTACTGGCTGCAAAGCATGTCAGTCATTGGGGGAAGCTGATAGTTTGTAAAAAAAAAAAAAGCGGGGTGGAAACAATTTAACTCTCCAGATGAAACAACTGTACAAGTGCATCTATCGGAAATTAAGGCTTGCAAACAGAGATTTCTTAACCTAATTAGTACCTGATATCATGTTTTAAAATGAAAGTACATGTTTGCTAAAACATAAGTTTCTTTCAAAATTACACAATTGGGACCTATAGTGAATAGCTGTGCATGGAGTAGAATATTTATTGAAATATTTTGTTAGCTGCAATAACTAAGTTTATTAAAGATTCTAATCGTAACTATCAAAATACAAAACCTACTTCTGCAAATACCAGCATACAGTTAAATCTAGCTTCATAAAACCAGCATATATATATATATATATATATATATATATATATATATATATATATATATATAAAAATACGTTGGAATTGCACTAAATCATCAGTAGCCAACAATCGTTGTATGTTTGGAAAGATTATATTTTTGATAGTGACGCTGTCTGATAAGCTGCCAGCTAAACAAATGTGGTTGGCTGGGATCCCAAATTATACAGGGACTGTACAGAGTATATGCAGTCAAGTCTGAGAGCATAGAAATAATGAGGCAGATAAAACTGAGAGAGAAACAAAAAAATCAGGAGATACTTATTAGGACCACATTCTCTGCCCTGAAGTCCGTTAACCCTGTCCTCTGCCTATGCGACAACTCTTGAGACCACTAGTTAACAGCTTGTGGGGATTATGAACAGAGCCACAATTAAAAAATCAAATGGCCATCCAGTTAGATTGTTACAATAATCACTTTGCAGAAATAACTTATATTTTATAGCAGTATGACAGGGGGAATAGTTTTATAGACAGCCGTCCACTTTAAAAAAGAGAATGTAACATCCAAAAACCTTGCACCCAGCAGCATCGTTTCAGATCCCCCGATCAGAAACAAATCCCTGAACATGGAAATGAATAATACTACATCCAGCCATACATCCCACCTCCAAAGGAAGCTATTTCAGATCCCCTGGGACTGGGAATGATTTTTTTTTTCTACCTGCTGAGAACAGAGCAGACACAGGGAAAGATATGGGGATTGCATGAAGTAAAGTACCATGAGATTTCAATGGCAGTCAAGGGATCTGGCTTCCAACACATTTTAAAACAGCTTATAATATCAAGGCTGGGAGCCCAAACTACCCTTGGTTGATTACAAAAATATGGGAAAAAGTAATATGATAAAGTGTCTCTCCTCTGTGCTAATTTCAGTCTTTTAGATAAGATGGAAATTGGAAGAGGTCTTGTTTACTTTGTGGACATTACACATGATCCCGGTTTCTAGCATAGTGATAAGAGACCTTAACACCCTTATTCGATATTGCTGGATTTATAGCCCAGAATTGCGTGATACCATATATATTATTTATTTTATTATTATTATTATTATTTATTATTATTATTATTATTATTATTATTATTATTATTATTATTATTATTATTATTATTATTATTTATTTCTTAGCAGACGCCCTTATCCAGGGCAACTTACAATTGTTACAAGATATCACATTATTTGTACATACAATTACATTATTTAGCAGACACCTTTATCCAAGGCGACTTATTATATATTTAAAAAAAAAAAAAACTAACAAAGTTTATTTTACTAAATAAAACAATAGAAATGGAAATGAAAAACAAAACTGCCGATGACACAGGTCCAGTAGTTTTGTATTGAAAACACATTGCAGATTTTTAAACACATCAGTTGTGATGTATTTTGTCTGTATCCACCTCTACCAGTCAACCGACGGTCTTTTAATTATTTTTTCAAATCTACATACATAAACACTTTGCAATTGGGATCTGAGCCTTATGGTGGAGCTCAATGATCCATATACGAATCAAGAGTCAATCTTTGGACATGGCTGATCTATAGGATTCCCAGTATTAAATTGTTATGTATTTCAGAAATTGATAATGTGTATTATTTCTTTTTGAATAACTTTTTCTGAAGTCTTTTTGACCATGCTTGTATTCAATTACCAGGGTGGTGTTGATAGTTCAGCCCCACAGACCAAATTGAGAAAAACAAATCATCATGTCCTATTTACGATAATACAGAAATCATTGTTTGTTGGATAAAAGGATACAAAACCTAAACTCAGTAATTTTCTTGACCAAGTTGGTAAATTCTCCAAGGGAATTCTGGCTTTAAAGAACTTCTAAAGAAGACACATTCAGGTAAAACAACTTTTGCTTTTACAGTAGATTAGCCATCTCATGTTTTCTTGAGTATTATTGTTGTAAATGAAAGAATTTGCACCTCTGAGCTATGAGCTATTTTTGTCTTTTTTTTCTTTTTTTTTTTTTAGCATCCTAATTTCATTTCTGACTTCTCCCAGCCATTTGTTATTAATAAGATGCACAATCTGGGAGTTGTGAATTATGAGAAATTATCCATCTCATGACAGCATAGCATACATCCCAGCCCAGAATGAGCTTCTTAATTATTTCTCAGATTTTTTTACTTAATGGAGCTATTAAAAGGTGTACATTCTCCAGTCACTGCTCCTGTTTGAATCAATAAAATACAACCTTTTTTTTACATTTAAAAACTAATCTAATAATTTCTAAAGCTGATATTTTCCAGTCCTCTTTCCAGTGTTTTTTTTTTATTATTTTATTGAGTTAATGGTGTTAAGGTGGTCAATTAATCATTCCTGGAGGAAAACTCAAGGATTAATGTCCTTATTTAAATAAGGCTGTGTTTAAATCCACCATATCATTACAACCGACCACGTTGTCTTGTCAATAGTACGCAGTAGATTGGGAATGTCTTTTTAAAGAAAGAAAAGCTGGATCACTTGTTGATAAAATTTAGAGTGAACTGCGCAATGAAGGCTGTACTAAAAACAAAAGCCTTTTCAAAAATGATCTTCTCTATAATATTGAACTGCACAGCCCCTCACTTTTTAATTCATTGCAAGTGAGGTAGATAAAATAACAGAGCCTTGTTGTAAATGTAACCACGCAAGAGTGTGATTCACTTGAAACATGTCTGCTTTCTTCCTGTTTATTTCTCCATCAGAAATTAATTTGTCACAACTACAAATGATGAAGGCAGCAATGTGGTCTTTTGAAGAATAAAGACAGAAGCCTCGATTGGCCAGGTAGACAACCTTTCTTACTGTTGAAAGGCTAAAATAAATTCAGATTAAATGTATCTGGGGACCAAAGGTCACATTTGGTTACTTTACAAGACACTTTCTTTTTATTCCTCTTAAATTTGACCAGGAAGCTTTGTCATGGGACAAGCCACAAGGGAAATAACATTTCTGGTAAATCGATGGAAACACAAACATATCTTTATCAGTCATTAGGGGGGTTAGTCCGAATGACTGATGTTTAGTTATCACCTGATGATCACTGTTTCATATTCATAAGTCTGCACGCGTGCTAATTGTATGCATTACCCTTGTGGTTTGGGTAACCATCAACTGCATGTCAATAAAAGCAGGATTGTGTTGTATATCTAGGATAAGGGTACTTTTAGGAGCACTTTTTTATTTTTTATATATTGGGTCCAGAGCAGGATGAGTATTTATTTTAATACTTGATTTCTCACAGATAGAGCAACATTTCTAGCAAATCTTGCCCATGATTCTTATCAAATAGATTACATGCCACCAATCTTATTTTGGAGTTTTTAGTTGACAGGCCAACATGAAGACTGTATTTTTGTACTTTAAGTGCTGTGGGAGCAATGAACTAACTGTTTCTAGGCCACACACACACACACAAGGTGAAAATGAGTCAATTGGAAAAGCTGCACAGATTAATAAAATAAAATGTAAAGCCTCGGGCTAATTAGAACATCCTTGATGAATTTTAAAATTGTCAGTTCAAAAATCATAAAGCTGGCTAATCAAAATAAATAACCGATTCTGACAGTTACAATGAAATGCAAAATATGCTGTACTTATTTCTACCCTTTCATGTCAGGCATACTAAAGTGGTCACGATGAGTAAGCCTCAGAGAAATGGATGGCTTAAAATCTCCATTTCAAACCTCTCTTTTAAGTCAGACTCTCATATTTTCTTTTTAGGGACAGTAAAACAGAAAACTCTATCTACCCTTAGGAATAATAGTCCAGCACAGGGGTTTTGATAGAATTCTGTCTAAACATTTACCATTGTCAAAAATATGCAGATCAATATATTGATGTTAGTGTTTGTTTTTCATTTAATTCAAAATCTTTCATACAGGGGTGAAATAAATTAATGTAAAAAAGGGTTTATGTTTTCAAGTGGTAGCACTATTAAAACCAAACTCTTTAGATGAATTGATTGCATATACAAATTATACATATATCACATGTAGGGTGTCTCTTATTGTGCTGATAAGCAATGTCAACTTAGACCCGGACCAAATCAAAACTTCTTCTTCTAAGAAAACGCTATTAAATACAGTTTTGTTAAGTGCGATTAGCAGGTTGTCAAAGTTTTGATTTGGTCCCAGCCTTACTATAAATCTAAAAAAATTATCTTGTATTAAGAAACTAATATTAAATACAACAAAGTGTTGCTGTTATTTCAACGATTGTGTTAAATTCTCATGTCTGCCAAAATACATCCTGTGAATAAAGCTTAAAAACCATTGTTGCATCCTGTGCATACATGTGTATGCCCGTTACAGTCTTTGCAATCCTTTACAACACATGTTTTGTGAATGAGTTGTCACGCTCATTAGAAAACCTGTGCTGAATGTGGTCGAGGGATAAACAAGGTCATTGATAACATTGATAACAGTGTATTAAACACGACTAAATAATAAAAATGATTGTAGTTTGAGTTCTCTGTTGAAGTATTGATGACTATCGTTTGTTTTTGAATTGTCCAATAGAAATCGAGGTTGATAGTGCACCTTAATAGGGATTGGCTACTGAAGCTGATATAAATAAGGTATGTGTGCTTTCCAGGGTAGATCAAGGTTAAGTTGATTGCCTTTGTTAATAATAAAGGAATGTAAAACAAATATACTAGTGTCTTCTGGACTCCTATTACTGTAATTATCCAAGATACAATATATACATAATGCATACAGCGATTATAATCATACAGCGATTATAATTATTTAAATTCTGATACGGTTATTTGGCTGTCCAAAGTATACTGTACTTCACTGATAGGGTTTTAAAAAGCCTCATGTAATCCTTTCTGCACAAACCAGACTCGTCTTCTTAATAATTTCTATTTGAAATGCAGCAAGCTTAAGTGGATCTTTTTATCCTTGTATTTGAAAATGCCTAATTAATAAAAATATTTTTTAACTGATTTATTCAAAACCAATTAGACTGGGAAATACAGCATTCCATCACAATTATATATGGGTAATAACACAATAAAAGCTCATGAAAATAACACTCAATTTAACAGCACTCAACATCCTAGTTTTTATGTCTAATTAAGGCAGCAGAGGCGTACCTTTTAATTAAGAAGAAGGAACAAGCACCGCACAAAAAGGTGTGGGGGGGGGGCTGGTTAAAAGATATTAATGGAAATGGAAAATTACTCCATAAAGTACACAGAGCAAACACAATTGCATTAAATCTTACCTAACATTCTTACCACTTCTTTCTAAAGAACAACTGCACATATTATGGTAAACATTTTATAAGACTTATTTTTTTCATATTAGTTAGTGTGCAAAACTGTCTGGCTGCTTTTTTCCCATATATATATTTTCGGTCTTGATCTTCTGCTTTAAAGAGTAAGTAGCAGGTTCCGAATAATATAGCATTACACGTCCCCATGTGTTGCTACAACTGTGTAAATAATGTCATTTTTATTTTCATTGTTAACATCCTGACAACTTTTTACACTCATACCTTTTGAACTCTGTTTCAAAGCTCTTTTCAAAATGGCTACTCTAGTGCATGGCTAGTATAAATATTATTACTAACATTATCAAACATGTATAACGATCCATGATGTGGTATGGAAAAATAAAAGTCAGAGCACAGATCTGAAGTACATATCTCAAACCCCAGTGCACTAGAGTGGCCATTTTTGAAAATAGTCAAGAAAATAGGTGAGGTAAGATTGGATAGTTTAAATATAGCTGAAATAACAAAAATAAATAACAGAAAATGTATATATAGTTAGCAAAGTTTTTCTCCGCCTCCATCTGGTTTGCACACTGCTGCATAATCCAGTTTATATCCCGCCCGTCATATTTGTTTTCGTCGAGTTGAATTTAAGAAAACAGTGACAGTGACATTTTAATAACCATTTTTGGAGCATCTTTCTTTTGTAGTATGTTTTGTAATTCATTTTCTGTTAACTCACAGAATCGGTGTTCTGTTATTTTCTTTTGTAAAGAGTGCAGGGGAGAAAGGCGTTCCTTTGAAAAGGGGCGGGACTGACAGTGATGTGACCCAATCACATGACAGGCGGAGACTATTGACCGGTGGTGTAAGGATGTTGGGGCAAGAATATATATATATATATATATATATATATATATATATATATATATATATATATATATATATATATATATATATAATATATATAATATATATATATATAACTCCCATAATTCCCTTCCACGTCAGAGTTTAAGGCATTTTAACCTATTGTTCTTTTTAATTGAGAAGAGACAAAATTGTGATGTGAAAATGCTGGACCACTGCATTGTGTGTATGACATGTCTCAAAAACATAATTGGAGGGACAATAAATGATGCAACTGTTTTATAAATGGCCTTCTACTCAGGAGCATCGAAACTGAATAAAGTCTTCAGGTAGGAAGGTTAAACAACGAAGTTTCACATGCGCAAAAACTAACAAGTAAAAAAAAGGTCTATGGTATAGATAGTGATATCTATAAAAAAGGTTAAAAGAATAAAATGCAACAACTGAATAAAACTTTTAAAGTGAATAATGGCAAAAAGAGGAGCCAAGTTTGAGTTTATGAATGAAACAGGGTTCTAAGTTACCCTCAATTGAATCTTGTTTAAATTGTATTTTCTGTAATATATATTCATTGTTTTTTCTTCTTCTTCATGTTATACGAGTGCATATATTTGTTTAGAATCTGGTATTTCAAAATACCTGTGCAAACATTTCTGAAAAGTTTGGTCCTGTTACAGTGCAGTACAGAGTCACTGACATGTTTTTTTCTGGCAGACAAACTGTTACAGTACAAACTTCCAACCTTTCTTGTTATAGTCAGGCTAACTGTTAAACATTCAAAATCTGCAGTAAAAAAAAAAAAAACCTTCACTGTGTCAATCTATTTTACTTTACTGAGACCATTAGGTTTTGTATAGTTTATTAAAAAAGCATTACATTGCAGGAAAGGGGCAAACTTAAATACAAATAAAAATGATATGATTTAGTCTTTTGAAAGTACCCTTGCATTATGAGTTATGAGCATCCACAAGAAATGAGCCACTTCATTAAGGCCCTGATTAAAATTGATGACCACCTAAAGAGCTTGGGTTATATTGAACTCCCTGGAGCATAGCTTTCATTTTCAGTTAATTTATTTGCGAGTTTGTGTTGATCAATAAAAAGTGCCTGCTTCCTACTATGGGGCCCTGTAAAAAATATATATCAGCAAGATTTCTGAGTGTTGAACAGCCCGATGGCATGCTATAGACCTACACTTTAGAGTGCAGCAACTGTTTGCATTTCTGTTTGCAAGCCATGTTTACAGGTAGTGTTGCATCTTCGTTCCTGTCATTAACCAACTAGCTGCTTCCCCTATTGACGGACATGCTTATATTATGGGTTTCTGCATACAGTACTACTAAATGTGGCCCATTCTTAATTCATCAGAACATTATTAACAGAAATGCATTGTCTCTCTCTCACGTCTCTCTCTCTCGGTCTCTCTTTCTGTCTCAGACAAACTGGGGTTCAGGCGTACATTACCTTAAACACTGACTAATAGTCTTTTTATCTAATTCATCAACACAAGGCACAGATGAACCGAGGGAGAAGGAGAGAGCGCTTCTGATTGTACAGTGAACCCAAGCCAACAGGCCCAAAACAGACCATGAAAGCAAGCCCAGGTTTATTGCGAGCCACCCATCTGTAAACCATAGACTGTCCCCTTGTTTGCTGTGCAACTCCCCTGTGCTATGCAGCTCAGGAGGCCGGAGCTGGAACACTGAAAGAGTACCTAAGACAAACAGATAGATTTGGAACATTGAGGAATTTCTGCAGTAAATGTGTTTCAGGATACAGGGTGTGCATATAACCATGTAATACCATGGTAATAACTGGGTAACTACCAATGGTTTCTGCTCTTACATGTACTTACATGGACATGGCCTGCCTGTGGTGTTACCATGCAATTAAATCATGTAATAACTAGGGCTGCTCCACTGTAAGCCTGGGAAACTGTAAAACAAATATACAGCACTGTGAAACGTTTATAAGGGACAGAAGAAACTCTGCCAATGTCAGTTCAGCAGTGTTTCCCATAGTTATGCTATGCATTTACCATAGTTTTCCACTGCTTACCATAGTTTTTAATATGCTTTATCATAACTATCTGTGCTTTACCAAGAATTCACAACACTTTGCTATACTTTTACAAGGATAAACTTTCCTAAGGGTTATTAAGAGCTATGGTGTTTATTAGCTGAAATCTGCTTAAAATGTTATTGATTAAACATCGACGAGTCCTTTTTGATACCAGTCACGACCACAGCTACCTGCTTTCATCAGGAGTTAAGAGGAGCTGATGTAGTCCCAATTCAATGAACCATGCTCAATTCAATTGTTAATCTTTCCTTGGTCTCTCACGATTGGCTTCGTAAAAAAGCAACTCATTATTTGGGTTGGCCATTGTATGCAGGTTGTATTAAGCTGACACTGTAGGTCACCCGGTAACTTTCAGCAATTATCTAGACTGAATAATAATAATAAAAAATAACCACTATTAGGTAATAGAAATATATATTTTTCTAAGAACTTGTTCTGAAATCGATAAAGTACGACTTTATTAAAAGCCATATGGACTGGGTTTAAACACTGCAGTGCACAAAACAGCTGGGTCAGTCTGTACAGCCATCACTGTTATTGATATGCTGCACCCAATGAGGTCAAACTGCAACAATTTAGCAACCCTAAGGTTGTATGCGCAGTCTCAGGAGTCTAATTATCAGGAGGTTCACGTTCCTCCTCACACCACAGCCTTGTGGTATCAATAACATGTTAACCGATGCAGCGCTCCGGCTGGTGTGCTGAGTGAACATTTGCCGCTCCACAGCATGTACTCGCAAGGTGAGATGGGGCTGGAGGAGAATCTAGCCTTCAGTCTGCAGGGAGTTGATTTGCCTCCGGGAGAAACTCTTAACTTCTGTCAGATACAAATAACAATGTCATTTTTCACCTTATTTTTTACTCCTGTTCATATTAACTCTCCCCATGTTGTCGTTTTGTTTCCCCCCCCCCCCCCCCTCCCCCCCCCCCCCCCCTCCCCCGCCCCCCTCCGAACTGCACCTCATCCCTGTCTGACATAATTGAATTTGTAGGTTTTATCACCACCTGCTTCTCACATAGTTTTCTAACAAAGCCTCTCGGAAAATGTAGCAATACAGGATGGTGCGTTAACCAGGTTTTTCCGTAGGTCTAGCTATTAGAAAGTTGTGTCACATAAGGTTCCAAGCTTTCAGAAGAATTGAATAATATTTTAAATGTGATGCCTTGTGATTCATACATTTTAAATCTATGGCTTTACAGTTCAAATGTTGAACATTTATAATATATGAAATATTGTAAACATACAATATTGCAAACAACATCATCTTGAAAATACAAATTGATATATGTTTCAATATATTGAACACATAGGGCCTGATTTATCATCGACTTTTCATCAAAACACAATTTGCTCAATTTTTTTTTCAGTAAAATAACACGGTTCATCTTGCAAAACAAATAAACAACTCGGAAGGTTAATTAAATGTTAACAGTTTTATTTTTCTTTCACAACAAAAGTTGTGTAAGTACCTTGATAAATCTGGCCCATATCCTCAATGTGTACAGTTCACAGTGTACTGTACTGGCAAGAGGATTTTTTTCTTTCTGTAGGGTAAAAGTACTGAACTGATAAGCATAGTTTATGTTTGAACCCTGCATGGCCTTTAAAGTGTATATAACCTCATTTTACATAGACGTGGCGGATACCAATATAATACCTTCTAAATTACAACAGGTACTTGTGTAACAAAACAAATGTACAATCGTTCACAGCTACCACAAGAGGCAACTTTGCAGGCAGTACAGCAGTATTGCTAAATATGAAAAGGTTAACATAACACTTACTTACTATGCTTTCTTTGTATTAACACTTCACATCACACAAAACTGTTCTGCTATGAAAAATCTTCCAAGTATGCAGCTGCTCTAATGAAAACCAAACATTTAGGAAGGTGTAATTGGATGTCTTGGGTGCGCTTGTTTAGAATGGTCTGCACAAATGCGTATGCAACTTTTTGCCAAATTATTGATTTTTCAGGAGTGCTTGAATTGTTTTTTGCATTGCCAGATTGTATTCCTCTACTGATCTTTCTTGTATAACCCTTCCTTATAGTAGGACTGAATCTAGCAAAGATAAATCCCAGAGAATATATCATGTGATGCAATTCCTGCTTTATATACTGGATAGACATTGAGTTCCATGGAGAATGTGCGATTGCTGTTCATCTTTAAACATACCATTACAGAATGTAAAAAAAACGGAGAAGAATAAACAGTAATAACAGTGTGCTGCTAGGTGGCACTATTCTGTTGCAAACTCACCCTAATGTAAAATGACCAGTACTGCACTTCCAAAGCTTGTACTGGATCAGGCAGGCTAACATTGGATCCAAATGTAAAGCTTATTCTGGCTTTATAAATTCAATTCAATAAACACCCAGTCTATTTGCTATGTGTTACTGTGGGCAATGTTAGCATATCATCTTATACAAGAACATACTGCAACCCATTAACTGGTCTTGATCATTCAGATTATTTTCATTTTGTTTTATTCAAATTGGAATCAAAAACCAAATTGGATTTAAAAAACTGTTCTTTTGACATTCAAAAAAATGCCAGCAAAGTGTTTTAGATTAATGTTTGTTGAAATCATTCACAAGACAGAAGGATCTGCAAATCAGTGCAAAAAATAAGCTTTGAATCAAATGATTCTTATTTTATTTAAAACCATAAATGACTAAGAACTGTCAAAGATAGCAATTCAAATCTGGTGTGGACAGGTACATGAAAGACATGAGTTAATGTTTCATGTACAGTATGGCTAGTCGGTATATTTTTTTCACTGCTTTTCAATTGGGTTCTGGATCTTGGTTCTTTGGCTGTCCAAGTTTCAGGGTGCTTTGGGGAAATGTTTAAGTTATTGCTGTAGCGATATTGGTGGTAATGGACCACAGACTGGCGACCCATGGACTGGCGACCCATGGACTGGTGACCCACGGACTGGCGACCCATGGACTGGCGACCCATGGACTGGCGACCCATGGACTGGTGACCCATGGACTGGTGACCCATGGACTGGCGACCCATGGACTGGCGACCCACGGACTGGTGACCCATGGACTGGCGACCCATGGACTGGCGACCCACGGACTGGCGACCCACGGACCGGTGACAACACGCTGACTCTATGTACACTCAATGAGAGGAGTGGCCATAATAAATGTAAATATTTCAAACACATTTATTACATATCATTCCAATGACTTTATTTCACTTACTTGTTTAAGCCGTTTGTAAATCACTCAGTGGTTCAGGCCTGAATGGACTGAGAAAGGTTGTTCAGTACCGGCCATTAGGATTTTATATTCAAAACAGGTCAAAACCAGGTAAAGAGGCTGATTTAGAGAAGAATATGAACTCAATATTGGAGCCACAGAACCCCCCCCCCTTCTCCAACTTTTAGCTGAAAGTAATGTTTTCACCATTAATTTCCAGTTTTTGATATCTATGCACAAATAATGCCTGAGGAGAAATATAGCAGCTCACGTGAATAGTAAAAACTGCCTAGAAATAGTTGCTCTATGATTCAGAGAATTGCTTGCATCATCAATGATGAAGGTTCAGATGAAGAGTTTGGCGGTTTCAGATCAGATGATACAGACTCCACAGTCTGATTCATTATGCTTTCCTGTTACAAAACAATACATATTTTAGATTCTTATTTTTTTAGACACTACAAGAGCTTGTAACTCAGGCATTTTTTTTATTGAACATTTTAATGCTATAGTGCTACTTTAACTACTATAATGTTAATTTATTTAGAGATTATGTAAAGCCATTTATTTTAGTAGATCGAAAATTACACTTGTCTATATATCTTTTATTCTAGCATTTTTCACCTACAAATGTGGTTATTCATGATGTGCTTTTGCACGGCAGCTTTAATGCTTGTTTTGTGAAAATATTTGAAAGGACAAAACAGTGGACATACTGCTGCAACTTTGAATTGTATTTCACCAGTCATTAAATATGTTAACTGCACTCCTTGAGTCTTCAGCCTGACAGTGTGCTGTGCTCTACCTTTGAATTTTGAGCATGCCTAATTGTAAATGTAATCCATCTACCTAATGTTAATAATGCCTGTAATTTTGCCCCTGCCTGAGTCAACTCCCACACCCCCGCCCCCACCTCCACATTAGTGAAATGCTAATGCAGGCATGATCTAACTGATACAGAACTCTGTAACCTTTTGCCGTTCAGGAAAGAACAATGGAAGCCTATCTTCCTCAAGCAACCGTTACTTACCAGCAAATGACATTATAAATGCTATAAACAGCCTGTTAAAATGAAATGAGATTCTCAGACTGTGGAAATGGTCAAGAGGCATGAAGAAACAAACCTCTGAAGTGAGTGTTGCCCGGGGCGAAGGTTTAGAGAGCAGTGTTTTAATTTACTGCAGTTAAATGCAACAGGCAGGTTGACACGTTTCTAAAGAGATCAATTTGTCTTGTTTTACATTATGTTGAGAGAGCACAGTAATACATTTCCACTGGCTTTAGGCATGTTGCACAAGCTGAGAAAATACAGTTACCCCTGTCAGAAAATATGTTGCCAATATTCTCGGTTGTGTTGGAAGGGTTATTTTTCAATTATCCCATCGGAAGGCATTTGTAAACACGTTTCTTGATTTACGCAACACCCACATAATGGTTGGATTATTTGTATTTACTCTTGTGCAAATCAAGCTCATAATACTGATTTATTTGCGATAAATTAGAAAATGTCAGTGTACAGAATTCAATTTAACATTGAAAACAATTCATAATAGAAAATGTATAGTGAGAGTGGGATCGTTTGGATGCAGTCAAGTGTGAATGTTTGCAGGTCCATTGCATATTTCATATCATAGGGTACAGTAGCCCACCATAACGGCTACTATAATAAAATTAAGCACATCAATATTTTAATGGCACTGATGCATAGCTGCAAGGGGAATGTGCACAGACATAAAAAACAATGCTCTTGCCTTGCATTAAAGTGCTGTAAGGTCTCACTTTCTGCTGTAGTAATGTCTAGTATATGCAAATATATCGTAACCACACGTAGACTTAATGATAACTTACAGATTAATAGTTTGTGTTGTTAATCTTCTAAAACAGATGTGGTATGTTTTTTTTTAGTATTCATACAAGGTACAATATGCACAGTATGTGTTAAGCCGGGTCCACACCTGAGTGATCAGTTGTGCAACTTAGTTGCGTGCAACTGAATCGCTTATACCAGTTGCACAACTGGTTGCTTAGAGTAGAGACAAGCTCGATTTGTAGTGACTTCATCACGTGCATGGGTGTGAAATATGATTGGTTGTTACAATCTCCTGAATGTCGTTTACTTTTATGTGGTAGAAGTGGTAAATTTAAAAAGACGTCAACTATTGAAAAATATGTCAACTATATGCCCTTTGTTGTTTGACGACGCCTCAGCCAAGGTCTTGTCTAGCATTTACGTAGCTTCGCTTCTGCTTTTAATATCGCATTTAAAATAACTACATATGAGACGACTATAACAGCCAGTTCTTCATCAGTAATTAATGAAGCCATCGTTTACTAAAGATAATGACAGACTGAAGGAAAGCACCAGCAGGGTCAGCGTAATTGCCCGAAAAAAAAAATACACACTTCTAAACACAGGAAACTTGTTGCCAAGGTGTGGACAACGCAACAACGCAGTTGCAGGCGATTAAGTTTTGCAGTTTTGAGACCCGGCTTAAGGCCCTGTCCACACTACATAACCGATAGAGAACCCTACTCAAAATGTTTTAATTAATCCAGCTCAAAGTGTCCCACTAAAGTTGCATTTTTTTAAGCAAGATTAGAGTAAGAGAAAACAAGTGTATTCAATATTCCATCAGTGACTATCAACTATTGACCAGAAACTGGAGATGTGTGCTTTGCATAGTGCCTGCCTGCCCTACTTTCTAAACCCCAATCTAGTTAAGAAATTTCCAGTTATTTTAACCGAGTATCCCTTGGTGATCCTGGGACAGAGAAAGATCTGGGCTGCGCTTTGAAAACCTACGTTCAGTCAGTGAAAAATCTCTGTGCTGGTTAACTTCCTGTTTGGACACTTTATAAAACTCCTTGGCCTCAATAAAGCTGAATAATTGATAGGGCTCGATTGTATTTTGCTTAAACTTTATCTGAAGGATGTTCTGGTACCTTTGGAGTCTTTCTTGTACTCTATTGATTTGAAATATTGTCTTATGTAATGAGGAAGAAAAATGGTGCGGTGGTGCACTCCTGAGCTAATGTCAGCTTAATCAATCATTTTTAAACACAGGCAGCCATGAAGCGTTGCAGTGCTCAGATCCGCTGTATCCTTCTTGTGCTCCAGTCTATGACGGCAGCTATAATTCATCATAACTTAAAAATTAAACTGGCAGCATCAAACTTGTCCTTGTCTTCCCAGTTAAAAAATATATATATAAAAGAAATAAAATGCGTGGCTAACAGGTTCTAAAGCAAAAAAATAAAAAATAAATCCTCATGACTGCAAATAAAGGACAATCTTTTTATTTCTTTCTTATTTCATTTTTTTTGTCAAAATGACTGAGAAGCGTATTACAGCTGGTGACTCTGTAGGTGGCTTCTCTTTGGATCAGTGTGTCACGGGTAAGATTCCTACCTGGGGGATTATATGAATGAATACATCCATCGACATCCTAGCTCAGTTTGTGTGAGGGCAATGGGGCCAGAGGGGCTGTATTACCTCTGGGGCATTAAGGCCCTGTGATAAAACAGTAGGGTTAGTAACGTCACTGCCCCTACCTAAGAAACGTCTTCATCCCATTGAACTTAGGTAATGATACATGCACATTCAACGAACATTGTATAAATACAAATAATAAAAAGAAACAAACCTATGGGAACTCCACATCAGTAATCAAAAGAGAGTGACGGGGCCACAGTGGTAAGTCTTGGATCTATTGGTATGATCCTTCACCACAGCTGAGACGTAAATCAAAACCAAATTCTCTGGAGCAGGTTGGTCGCCAGAAGACATGCTGCTTTACAGCCGTAGATCCTTGAAGAGAAACACTATAGGACTTTGAGACTCACTCAGCATGTGGATTTCACTCAATCTCCCCACAGGATCATGGGAATATTGTTTTGCAGATACTGTTTGGTAGCATCAAAAAGGAAGTCCCTTTCCCTTTTATGACATGATTTATAAAACAGTTCCAAGAAGCAGAGATGCACAGCATCTCAGGCAGGCAGACAGCAGTCTTGATTAATCAGAAGTATCTGTATAGAGAAAACAGAGATATACACAACAGCAGAGGATACTCAAATTAGTCTGATCTGAATCCTTCATGACTGATGCCTATAATATGCTATGCCAAAACAAATTCAACCAAGTATTAAAGTGATGTAATACTGTCCATAAATAGCAAATACACTCCAGTGTGGTATCCTTTTTTGTCATATGAACATTTTCATAACTGAATGTACTGTACTGTGTAATGCACCCTTAATATCTTTTGTTAGGGAAACAGTTCCTTAAATAAAGTAATTCACAGTTTTTGTTGTTAAGAGGAATTACAGGTGATGTATAGAGGGGACTTTTACCTGGGCAGGTCTACACAAATCTTGGTAATTAGAGACAACCACATCTAGCTAAGCTTTAAGGGAGATATATGCAACAGATTGTTCTGATCTCCTCTTAATTAAACCAAAATCAGCTGTTCTGCCCATTCAGCTCCTACAGTGCCTTGCGAAAGTATTCGGCCCCCTTGAACTTTGCGACCTTTTGCCACATTTCAGGCTTCAAACATAAAGATATGAAACTGTAATTTTTTGTGAAGAATCAACAACAAGTGGGACACAATCATGAAGTGGAATGAAATTTATTGGATATTTCAAACTTTTTTAACAAATAAAAAACTGAAAAATTGGGCGTGCAAAATTATTCAGCCCCCTTAAGTTAATACTTTGTAGCGCCACCTTTTGCTGCGATTACAGCTGTAAGTCGCTTGGGGTATGTCTCTATCAGTTTTGCACATCGAGAGACTGAAATTTTTGCCCATTCCTCCTTGCAAAACAGCTCGAGCTCAGTGAGGTTGGATGGAGAGCATTTGTGAACAGCAGTTTTCAGTTCTTTCCACAGATTCTCGATTGGATTCAGGTCTGGACTTTGACTTGGCCATTCTAACACCTGGATATGTTTATTTGTGAACCATTCCATTGTAGATTTTGCTTTATGTTTTGGATCATTGTCTTGTTGGAAGACAAATCTCCGTCCCAGTCTCAGGTCTTTTGCAGACTCCATCAGGTTTTCTTCCAGAATGGTCCTGTATTTGGCTCCATCCATCTTCCCATCAATTTTAACCATCTTCCCTGTACCTGCTGAAGAAAAGCAGGCCCAAACCATGATGCTGCCACCACCATGTTTGACAGTGGGGATGGTGTGTTCAGGGTGATGAGCTGTGTTGCTTTTACGCCAAACATAACGTTTTGCATTGTTGAGAAAAAGTTCGATTTTGGTTTCATCTGACCAGAGCACCTTCTTCCACATGTTTGGTGTGTCTCCCAGGTGGCTTGTGGCAAACTGTAAACGACACTTTTTATGGATATCTTTAAGAAATGGCTTTCTTCTTGCTACTCTTCCATAAAGGCCAGATTTGTGCAGTATACGACTGATTGTTGTCCTATGGACAGAGTCTCCCACCTCAGCTGTAGATCTCTGCAGTTCATCCAGAGTGATCATGGGCCTCTTGGCTGCATCTCTGATCAGTCTTCTCCTTGTATGAGCTGAAAGTTTAGAGGGACGGCCAGGTCTTGGTAGATTTGCAGTGGTCTGATACTCCTTCCATTTCAATATTATCGCTTGCACAGTGCTCCTTGGGGAGTTTAAAGCTTGGGAAATCTTTTTGTATCCAAATCCGGCTTTAAACTTCTCCACAACAGTATCTCGGACCTGCCTGGTGTGTTCCTTGTTCTTCATGATGCTCTCTGCGCTTTAAACGGACCTCTGAGACTATCACAGTGCAGGTGCATTTATACGGAGACTTGATTACACACAGGTGGATTCTATTTATCATCATTAGTCATTTAGGTCAACATTGGATCATTCAGAGATCCTCACTGAACTTCTGGAGAGAGTTTGCTGCACTGAAAGTAAAGGGGCTGAATAATTTTGCACGCCCAATTTTTCAGTTTTTTATTTCTTAAAAAAGTTTGAAATATCCAATAAATTTCGTTCCACTTCATCATTGTGTCCCACTTGTTGTTGATTCTTCACAAAAAATTACAGTTTCATATCTTTATGTTTGAAGCCTGAAATGTGGCAAAAGGTCGAAAAGTTCAAGGGGGCCGAATACTTTCGCAAGGCACTGTAAGTGTTGAAGGAGTCTTATCAGTAATTTCAATATTTTTAACTCAATCAAGCATATTTCAGCTGATTTACACAAGAGCTGTTGTGAACTTTTTTAACTGTTCACCAAATTATGAAGATGAAATGGATTTCCATGTCTGTGTGACTTGGTGTTGCCAGCAATGCAAACCAAAAAAAAAACAAGGTGTTTAAATCAGAAGACAATCTTTGTACAAATATACAATAGACTGTAATATAATACCTCTTGTTAATGTCAGAAATGGTCCATGTGGGCAGCACTGAAAAGCCTAGCATTCCATTTATTTTGTTTCATTTAGTATTGTTGATGTCCATGGGGCATTGATTTAAAAGGATGCAACCAAAATCTTCCCAAACTGCTTTGCACCTGCAAAGGGTGACAATTTGTTATTCACATCATATAAATGACATAAGGGCAACGAAAAGGTAAACAGACTCACCACCACAACTAACTCTGCTATTTAACAAAAGCAGGATTCTGAAATGCAAAATCAAATGAATGCGGAGTGAATGTGAGTAGAAAGGCTACTGTACAGTATGTAAGATAAATGTATCACTTGCATGTACGATCTGAGATCAGGAGCCTGACCAATAAGAACCCATAGTTACAAGATACAGTTTGCCCATTTAAATGCTACATATTTACAATAATGGCAGTGCAATGGTTTTTAACCAGTCTTCAGAACCAATGTTTTATGTCAACTAACAGGGTTGAGTACACTGTGACAAATACTGGATTTCTAATAACCAAGGCTGTGTTCCATTGATTTCTCTGTATAAAGTGTTCTGTAATACAGAGCTCTGGGACTTAAAAGCACATTTATAAATATCCCCCTTCAACATGGTTTACCAAAAAGTGTTAGCTCTTAAATGCTATAAATGACAAATTTATTGTTGAATATATGCAGCTATGGGAATACTGCTTTAGAGTAAATCCCATATAGTCGATTTTTATAATAAGAATAACTACCCATTTATTTTACTGTATAGTGTTGCATCACGTGCATTAGGAATCATCTATTTTGTTATTGTGTATGTCAGAACACACACTTGTCGCTCCATATAAAAACAATTGTCAAAATCGTAGCTGAAAGCTTCCTGCAGTTCAAAGAGGACAGGACATCAACCCCCCTTTCTTATACAGTATCTCTGAATGTACCGGTATTTTAATACATGTATGTTTTTATACAGTAGATGCTGTTGTCCTGCCTCTAACCAAGGTGCTCATTCATTTATATAAGATTTCAGATATTCAAATGTACACGACCTTTGCAAAGTTGCATGGTCATTGCCTTAAGTTGTATATCTGAGTATTTGAAGTATGATTTGTGTAAACACAAAGTTCCCATAAAACAGATGCTTTCAAACGGAAATGATAACCCTACACCACCGTCATGAAGAATGATGTTAAATACTTGAGTACATGGGCGGGCTTGGGTGAGTATATTTGTATTGTCTTTCCAATACATTTTATTATATTTATTTATACTAAATGAATATGCTTTTAAAATATACAAATGTGCAGGAACAAACATCAGCACAGTATTAAATATAAAGTATATACCATATGACCCACTGTCAGGTACAGTGACAGGCAGCTAGATGTGGCTAAAGCACACATCCTTGCTCCAAGGCTAATTGTTTTTCTAGTTTTGCATTGATGTTATACAACTGCAGAACCATTTTCACAATACACACCCTTATACAAATATTAGGGGAATGTCTACGTGTTATACTGTATAAGGGCTGCATGTTATATCTGAATTAAAAAATATAAATGGCAATATTAGTTCATATACAGTAGTATACTTTGATGTTTTTTCATAGGGTAGCATAGACAAAGTGTGTGTTACCAAGACCGAAGCCAGCTATGAGGCACGGGCCTTGGTTAAAATCATACTAATAATTATTTAGGCTCTTTTACTCGTTGCTTTGCCGCGAAATAAAATGCATTTCATCCCTCGTTATAGACATACATTGAAAGTGCTGCTGTTATCTATACCCTCTGTGCCTTTCAAAATGCTTTCCTGTCATTGCAGACTACAGCGACACCATACGGGGGGGGGGGGGGGTGGGGGCGGTTGCATGGTTAAGTGACTCTGTGATTTTTCATGGCTGGCTATGGCCCTGGTTATAGAACAGTTTGCAATTTTACAAGTGATGTAACCCAAGAAAGCTCAGTCATGTGTGTTGTAGACAGGGTGTGCATTACATTGGAACAATTACTGTCATTTTTTTCTGATATATATCTATCTATCTATCTATCTATCTATCTATCTATCTATCTATCTATCTATCTATATATATATATATATATATATATATATATATATATATATATATATATATATATATATATATATATATATATATACTGTATATTTGCCACAGTGTTGTTATAGACTTATAATGCATCATGTTCACTTTTAATAAATTTTGGAAGTATTGAGTACAAAAATAAATAAATAAATAACTTGATCTAGTAATAAAATAAATGTGGTGATAATGCTGCTTTAGAGAGAAGCAGAAAAATGGTCAGTGGTATTTAGCAGAAATTGCCAGACACTGAAATGTTGGCATTATCAGAAATGATTGATTTGTGGTTATTGGCAGTTTATGGGAGCATCACATAATGATGTGTTGAACCACTGCATTTGGGAATTGAAAGCCAGATTGTGGTTAAATGATCCTGAATCTGTGTGCATGGTGACAGTGTGCCACGATACCCTATCTGGAAAACTTGACTAAGCTGTACTCGTATTCAACCACTTCAGGTCTACTATGTCACAATAGGGTATGGCTGAATGATGACCAATATCTTTAATAAGAATGCTATGATCAATATTATTAACAAAGCTACTCTCAGACCACATTGTCGTGGGTAAGAGATGCATAGAATGCATACATTATCACATACTGCTCTATTCAAGTGTGTTTAAGAGATAGATGGTCCTCTTTACAAAGTTTTACCCCAGGAGTTATTTAAGACTGGGTAATTGAACTTTGAATAATTAAAAGTGAAACTTTTCTAGAATTAACTTAAGACTAAATTAATGAAACATATTAATGACAATTGTGAATATTAGTTAAGACCAAGAGCCAAAAGATGCTGGCTAATAACATTAAAATGAAAATATCTGACATAAAAGGCTTCCCTTATGAGCTTGTGTGTTCAATGTCTGAATTACTTGCAACAGGTATAAATAAGGATTCCACCCCCTGACGCCATCTCAGGTCCTGCGTACAAAACCTAAGTTTCAGGTGGGGTCCAAGTACATGTTGCACAAGGACTGACAGTGTGCTGGCAGGATAAATGGTATTCATCCTATTCACAGTTAAAATAAAGGGATTTACAAGTTGTTATGCTATTGACAATTCTTTTTTTTAAAGCATTGGTATAATTACCTCTTAAAAGATATACCTTGGGTCTAGGATACCTTTGGTCACTCCAATAGTGTTGTGTGGTGTTAGCTCTGTAAAACTTAATTCAGAATCCTATGCTATAGAAACAGCATTCTATTTCAAAACGTAATATTTCACTAAAATCTTTGGCAGTCAATAGAAGTGACGGGTCAGCTTCCACCCTGCATTCCCCCCATGGGCATTTTCAACCCTGTTGTTGCTCAGGTTTTACACAGTGGAGTATTCCTGTATAGAAAGAAGGAACAGACCAAGAGATACTGTAGTACTGGGTGTGTCTGTTTTTTTTCCCCCTTCTGCATTTTATTGTAAGCTAGCACACTTTGAACACATCCACATGGGGGATAATCAGCTGCAAATACTTCCCTCATTATTATTTTTTTGTTCCCAATAAAAAACTCACTTTTGTATGAAGTGCACGGGTGCGCACATGTATTTGCGGCAGGACCAATTTTCAGCCTTTTATTCCACATGCACGTACACGTTGGCTTTCACTCTAGGTAAACAAAAGACTGCTCTGTTCACAACATTCACATTTCGAGGAACGTTTTGCAAGTCTGGCAGCTCAAAGACCACAAGTACAGAACATGGTTTCAGCTGGCATAGGTGTTAATTGGCTACCATTGCTTCCCAGCAGCTGCTAGCAAACCATTTTCTTTAAAAGTACATTTTGTATGCCCAATTTACAGTAGTAGGCCTATATGTAAGAGATGTACACATAATTATAGTAACAGGGGGCTTGATTTTCCATTGTTTCCTCTCCTTATTAACCTGACCGGAAAATGCTCATTAATTTAAGTTAACTGGTTTAATTTAAAGGCCATGCAATGTAAAAAATAAATGTTAATGGTTAATAGAAAAATATAAAAAGATATATACAGTATATATATATGTGTGTATATATATATATATATATATATATATATATATATATATATATATATATATATATATATATATTTACCTTACTAAAGAAATGAAAACAGAAAAGCTTACTTGTGAACTTGTACAATATATCTAATAACTAATCCTCGAGGCTGAAGGCTTTTGCAGGTTCGTGTCATGACAGCCTGCTTTGTCGAGTAATACTGTACCATACAGCTTGAAACAGATTGTACCTCCAGACTGGAGTGTTATAGAACGAGACACTATTGTTCTATTATGTTTTATGGCCCAGCTGTAAAGTTATTATTATCAATATGAGTGTGAAGTAATGAAATGTAAAAGCAAGCTCTGAACATGTAATAAGATCACAGTATGTCTCTCTCTAGACTCATACATATTTAGCATAATCAGTAAGCCTTCTGTCACCACAGCAAATAAGTGGATATACCCAATTTCTATTACTAAATTTTACAGGGTGCAGCTGTGTGGCATAAAAGAAATGCAGGAATGCCCAACTTTTATTCAAACATTGAATAACAAGTTTTTTTTTATATAAAGACCAATTCTAGGCATTTTGAAAAGGGTGAAGTTCAGCATGCTACATCTTAATGCAATAAATACCAGCAAATAACACTTTTCTTCCTCAAATAATCAACCAAAAATTAAAAACACAGTATTTTGGAGCATGCCATCAGTTGTGAATCTCATCACATCAAGGTTGTATATTTATGTATTTAATGCAGGGCGACATCTGTGCCTTCACACAAGATTGCACACAAAAGATAACATGAAAACATGGTGTCTGAACTAATTAGATGCATAAATGCACTGATGAAGTCACTGCCGAGCATTTCAGTCTGGTAATAAAAATCAGAAGGGAGGATAACTGGTTCTTACTTCTCGAAGTTAAAAACGGTAATACATAGAAAAGAACTTCTAATGGTAAGCCTGTTTATAAAATCAAATTAACACTGCTTGTGTTTCATCTAAATGTTCACTATAATCTGATATAGCAGCACTATGCTGAATGTGGGATGAGGTTAACTAAACCCAGCCTAAAACTTGACAAATCTGGAGTAGGTGGTGTTATGATTATGACTAAAACTTGACAAATCTGGAGTAGGTGGTTGATTTACACTTCAGAAAGTGGTGCAATAAGGGTTAATAATTACAAACCTGCTCAACCTCATTTTTTCTATAGATTATATAAACTGGAATAAGAATGAGGTAAGAGTTCATGTTCACAGTTGCATAGAAAATTCACACTTTTACTTGTACAGAAATGCTTATCCAGTTATGATACTTGGCATAGACCGTCACTTAAACATTATTGCTTATATCAGACTTTAGGAATATACTGCATGGAGATCTGCATGTCTCTGTCTGTACATATACAGTATGACTGAGTTGTTAAATGATGATGATATAATGATAAGACCAGCAGATAAAGGTTCGGGAATAGTGATAATGAACACAGATGACTATGTGAAATCTGTAGAATTTGAATTCAATAATACGGATACATATGAAGAAGTTAAAAGCAATAAGATCAATAAATAGATAAAAGAGGTTAAGGAAATTGCAGAGAGACTATACAATAAAGGAATTACATCAAAATAATTTAAAAAATACATGCAGCCACATAATGCAAGAACAGGCCTAGCAAGATGAAATCCTAAAATGCACACCCTATGCGAAGGATAGTCGACACGATTGATAATCCAAAACACATAAAAGACAAATGGAGGAAAAATAATAAGACCGATAAAGACAAAATCTCTGACCATTTTTTATTTTTAAAACAGAAACTTTTATGCACATTTTAGATGTTTCACTTCATTGTCACTATTTATTAGTAATCCATATAATGTGTAAAATATTCTGTCGAGTATAAAAGTAAAGTTTCGTTGCACGCCAAGCTTGATTCGGCATTATGAAAATTAGGCTGTTTGACAATGTGGTGTAAAATCAAAGTTCTGAAGTCACACAGTGGTTGCAGTTTGATCTAGTTGTATTATACTGTATTTTGCTGTGGGCCGTCACCAATGCAAACAAACAGACTTGAATTCTTAAAACAGCTGACAGAAGGCAAATTTCACTGATTTTGAAAGTCAAAATAGTGCAGAAAAAGCCTAAAGAAAAACACTGGCAAGTAAGCCTGAATAACTCTCTCAAAATCGACTGCATCATATAACTCTACTTTGGAATAGCAAAGTTCTCATTGTGAAAGCTCTCCATGAAGCGCTAGTGCTATGGACATTCAAGTCTTCCTTACATTAGCTAAGATTATGTCTAAAGCATCTTATTGGTATCATTGCTAACAAACATAAGATAAAACTGTTTGGGGCAGTTAACTATTAACTCTACTGTTTACAGTAGAAGTCAGTGGGATGAACATATTTCTGAATGGATAACTGCAGAAGTTACATATTGCTCAAACGTGTCCAATAACGTTTGTATCACCCTGTGTATGGTAACATTTTACTTTACAGTAAGTAATATACAACAACGGTTTAGACCGCAATCAAAACATTCATATTAACTGTTTATTATTATTATTATTATTATTATTATTATTATTATTATTATTATTATTATTATTATTAGAGAGAGAGAGACAGTAAAGAAATGGATTTTCAAATACACAAAAATTACCAAATAAATAAATAAAAATAATCGCTGAATATATTAACAAAATTCTAACAATTAAATATTGTACAAGCGATAGGGGAGGTGAAGGGGTTAAAAACATAATTGTCTATGCATAACCCAAATGCTGTTGAGCTATATCCCTCTATATTAACTCTGCTGATAAACCCCATAGACGTTTATAATCAAGGTAAAAGCATAGAAAAAATGCGTAAATGACTACCATTATTAGATATAAACAAGCCTGGCACAACTCCCAGAGGTAATGGTAAGAGTTACTCTTGTGCCAAATTACAATGCAAAATAAACACACTACATTTTAATATGGAAAGACATGGGTTTGGCCACATTGTAGCATTTGTAAAAACGCTGGCCAACATTGTATCACTGAAATATGCCTGAGGACATCCTTGTACTATTTTGCTTCAGAATATAATTTGCATTGTAACCAGATAACTCGTTTTCTTTTTTTTTGGGGGGGGGGGGGCCTTAATAGCTATGAGATACTGCACAGGTGTTTTAATAGCTATGAGATACTGCACCCCCTCAGAAAATATGTTGTAATAGCTATGAGATACTGCACCCCCTCAGAAAAGGTGTTTTAATAGTCATGATAACAAATATGAAATAAATACAAACAATGAAGTAAACTGCTCTCAAACACGTTGTTTTGTGATAAATGTAGAACATGGGGAATACGCATTTTTCAACCATTCGTACTACATTAGTAGTCTAATGTAATGCAGCGTTGTGTTTACCATTACGCTTCCACATTTACATTGTTAGGTTGCTATGGAGTTCACACTCACAAGAACACCATATATATATATATATATATATATATATATATATATATATATATATATATATATGGGATCCATGATGGCATTATGTTAAAATAAAAACATTTTACATACTGTATTTAAACTATTTTACTCATCATATGCATTTTATTGAAAACATACTTTAAAGAAATGAACAATTGATACAAGTTCCAGGAAACAAATATCAAATTCAGCAGAAAAAAATATATGAATCATATTCACGAAAGCATAGATGCCAACAGTCCCTATCTGGTCGGGACAGTCCCAATTTCCTAGCAAATGTCCCGCGTCCCGATGCATAGGAAGAAAGTCCAGATATTTACACATAGAAACAAAAAAAACATTTATTCTGCACAGTAGAGTTAGTGAAAACCACACACTGTGCTCTTCGTGCGGCTGACACATCTGCTGATACAAAGGGAATGTGTCTGTGTTTACTGTCATGCTGGTCGTGTGGTGTTGAGTTGAGGGGATACATCTATTATTATATGATAGTGTTTTTTGCGCATGACCCCTCCCATGTGTATGATGCGTATAATTATCATTTATCATTTATCATCAAAATGCATTTCAAGATATCTTAAATTGAATTGCAGATATCTCAAACTAACTCGATTTCAAGATATCTCAAACTCATTTCGAGATATCTCCAATTCAATTCGAGATATCTCAAACTGACTTCCTGTTCAGTTTGAGATATCTCGAATTGAATTTGAGATATCTCAAATTGACTTCCTGTCTAGTTTGAGATATCTTGAAATGGGCCGGAAGTCCATTCAAAACAGAGAGCGTTTTCACAGGAAGTCAATTTGTGATATCTCAAACTAGACAGGAAGTCAGTTTGAGATATCTTGAAATGAGTTTGAGATATCTTGAGATTGAGTTAGTTTGAGATATCTGCAATTCAATTTAAGATATCTTGAAATGCATTTTGAGATATCTCTAAATAATAATTTGGCTTGCCTTACTCATGCTACACCTGCTCCTTTGCAAGGAGCATATATCGGGCTCATGTGTCTGCGTGTGATTACGTCACCTACCAACCCTGCTGCTGCCTACCCCTGTGCACTCTACAATACATACCAACGTCTAAGTAAGAATATCCACCCAAACTGTGCCAACACAGCGCTGCAGTACAATGTTCAGAATTCCCTGCTTGGTGGCACAGCACGGTGTGCTTCCACCTACCCAGTTTACAACCTCCTGAGTTGCTCCAACGACACAGGTGGGGGTCATTATAAATAGAGTGATGGTAATCACTTTGCTCTGTGCACCCACTTCCGCCAAATACACGACAAGAGAAACAAAGTACATACAGCTTTTTATTTTTCATAAAATGCATAATAATAATAATAACAATAATAATAACAATAATAATAATAATAATAATAATAATAATAATAATAATAATAATAATAATACTACATTGTTTAACTAGGTTTAAATTATAAACACCTACATAAAAAGGCTTAATTTAGTGTAATAAAAAAGGCTTAAGTACTGTGTAATAAAAATAGGCGTGGTTCTTTTATTTAAATACATGCTCTTCATTCGAGTGCCAAGTTTCCTTTTAGATTCATGTCAATGCAACAGTGTGTGTGTAAATGTATGCAACAACAGCAGGGCCATGCTTCTATCCACGTGCCGGCCGCAGGGGGCGGTGATTCGGTTAAAATGCAACAGGCTAGGCTTGGTGTTTGTTATTACGTATCCAGGCTGTGAAACATAAACCTGTCTATAGGGTTTGAATTTAGAAAGTTAGCAACAAACCAACCAAACGGGTTGGAAACACTTTGAACCCCAACCCAATGAAAAAGGCATTCACAAACTGCTATTTCACACTTCAGCGTCCCTTACAAAGTTTCTCTCTCCAGACTTCCAAGGACGGGCTCTGCTGCAGTTGATCAGCTGCCAGAGTCAATCAGCTTTCAGACCAACTTAATCTACTGACGAAAACTTCAACCTGTCAGATTTCAACACTGGCAGAAGTGTTTGAAAATACAGTACTTCTCCAGTGGTATTCATAACCCGTTTTAGTGGGGTATCAGACTTGTTTTGGCTTTGCTGTTTTCTTTTTCTACCCTTGACGCTTTCTTGCCTCTTTGCAAACTAATGAAACCTGCTCCTGCTACTACCTGCAGCAACCTGACACTGTGAATAGCATCTGCGAGCTTTGCTATAATTAAGGAGTAATGAGAATCTCTTATTTTCAAACTGATGTTTTTGTCACACTGATTACATTCCACAGGAAATGCCTACAATCTTTAATTGTTAGACTGGACCAGATATGTTCACACATTTAGACCAGGCAGGGGTAACACTAGACCCCTGTGGCTTTTTAAAAAACTAATCTGAACTGGTAGACATGGTAGTTGACTAGATTATTTACTACAAAATGTTATTTTTCATAGAAATTATAGTTTGTTAAAAATAACGCTATCTTTAAATGATCGTCGCTTCGACGAGTTACATATTATCTACAAAATAAAGGATATGCATAAGATCAAGTTGTGCTTTTTTAGAAAACATGTATGGTTTAAATGCAGTTGTAATTATTCATTAATGTGCTTGCATCACAAGTGTACTTTTAGCTTGTTATAGTGCTATTTCAGTAATTCTAGTCCATTATTTAAATACACCACGGCCCAATATTGACCCATTTCAGCAAACAAATACATTTGTGAACAGGGGACCGTATAGAGAAAGGTCACAATTTTAGGAACTTCAAATTGTAGTTTTTTTAAAAATGTATATTTTAAGCAAATGTCCAGTCCTTATTGTTTTGTGGATCTGAATTTCACTTTAAATATACGGTTCTACACCGAACATTTGAAATGGCGGCGTATAGATATACACTTTTGCAACATAGCATCCTCGGATCATTAACACAATTTAAATGTTCATGTTTAAAATCCCCATCAAACGAAAAATGAAAAAAAAAAAAAAAAGCAATGCAACTAGCCTGTCAGCCTTTGTTGATATAATGTATCGGAAATGATGGGATTTAGTAAGTATATGTGGAGTCATTCTGTGACATGCCCCTTCAGTGGAAAGGCATGTCCGATTTAATATTAATACTGTCATCGGCTTCCCATCTATTCTCTCTGCTATAGACAGCCTTTCCTTTCAGTGCTGTGGGTAATTTCACAGACTGTACAGGAGTTCTCACGAGCGCTGCTTGTGGACAACCGACCCTACACACCCACATCTATCAAGACCGCACATTCACATTTCATAGTTGCACTGTAAATTAGATAGAGGGAGTCTAGTACTGTAGCGTGTCATTCACAGACAATTTACAAAAAAGAAATACAAAATAATAATAATAATAATAAAAAATGGAGTCTGCTCCAGATCCAACAAGCGATCCGGGCAACAGCGCCTCAGAGCCGGCTACCCCGCTCAGGGACACCCCGGTAAACCTGGAGACTCTCCGAAAAGCTGAACATCCAGTCCCCGTTCGAAGGCAGAGCTGCTCGAGTACCAGAGGTAAGGAGCAACTGTTCTGGGCATCTGTCTAATAAAACGAGATGGTGCTGCTGGGAAATGGTAGCTGTAAACTTTTACATACGCAGACGGTATACCATTGGTATGCTTTTTAAAATTGTATTTACAACAGTATGAAGATTATGATTGCACATATTGAAGTCCGCCGAGCTATTGATTGCAAGAGGACAAAACTTTCAAAGTTACAGTGTTTCAATTCAGGCACTTATTGATTGTGTTCAGATCGGTGCAATCAAATTGACAGCTGTAAAGTAACGCACTGCTGTAGTTAGCATACATGTATCCTGCAGGCTTAAATACTTATTAATATTAGAGGTACATTTTACATAACAAAACAGTCGAGAGATGTTTAGGATAGTCGTGAAGTATCCTTATATGTTCAAGTTAAGCTTACTCTAGATGTTTTGTTATTTATCTTTTAAACAAAAGTACTTCCCAAGGCTAAATGGGGTTAAACTTTTGAAAACTGCGGTATCTGTTTTATGGCAGTCGATTTTTTTTTTAAATGTGATAGTACATATGTTGAAAGGTGAAGCAGCCGACTGATTAAGAGTATTAAGTATAATGCATAATTGTCACCATTG
Organism: Acipenser ruthenus; assembly: GCF_902713425.1. Classification (NCBI taxonomy): domain Eukaryota; kingdom Metazoa; phylum Chordata; class Actinopteri; order Acipenseriformes; family Acipenseridae; genus Acipenser; species Acipenser ruthenus. The sequence goes on from NC_081209.1 coordinate 22,218,928, forward strand.
CCTCTAGGTTAAATCCACGAAAATGACAACCGATAAACAATGGTCAGTTGGATTTTGTTATCATCTATTTATATAATTCCAGGTGTTAGGATTTACATTTCTGAATATTTCTTACATTTTTGCGGCAGAAATATGGCTGATCATGTGCTGGCTGTGTTTTACAGTATATAGCCACACCCCCTACAGGCAGCCTCTATACACGTAATGCAAGTACAGTGAAAAAAATATACCAAGAAACTTAAAACAACAACGTGGTCAAAATCGCGCATCTACATCTTTAACAGAGACACCTAATAACCGCTCTGTATACTGGCGTTGTACTGTCGCTTTTTTTCCTACACATTCCCCCAGAAGGGTCTTCTAATTACACTCTGATACTGCACATTGGGCTAGATGTAAGCTGGTTATGTAAGAGGTTTAGCCATAAACAGAGGGGCAAGACAATCTTTCACAGTTTACACAGAGTTAATTGCTGCAAATATCGTATCCTATGACGATGATAAATGCATTTGGTAGTGATTTGCTTTTGCAGCACTGTGAATAGTGTTCGTTTCTCGCGTGTTCTTTGCTTGGTTGCTGTAGAAAGTCAACATTGTTATTTCACTTGCTAACTTCGTGGTGGTTCCCAGAAAATGCAGCCAGGGTTATGTAATACATGTATGTGCAGGTGAAGGCATTACATTCCGTAGATTTTAGTTTGATCTCACTGCGTTGATACTCCTAACCTGGTGACCCACATTCTTTTTCCCTTTTCCCTGGGATTAAATTGCAATAAGAAGAGACAGAACAAATATGCTTTCACGTGGTTATGTAACATGTACTGATTGAAAAAAGAACGTTTTTAAATCAGTTTCCTTTAAAATTAGTTATCATTGTCACTCCTATATATATATATATATATATATATATATATATATATATATATATATATATATATATATATATATATATTTTAAATATTATTTATTTATTTCTTAGCAGCCGGCCTTATCCAGGGCGACTTACAATTGTTACACGATATCACATTATTTTTTACATACAATTACCCATTTATACAGTTGGGTTTTTACTGGAGTAATCTAGGTAAAGTACCTTGCTCAAGGGTACAGCAGCAGTGTCCTCCACTTGGGATTGAACCCACGACCCTCCGGTCAAGAGTCCAGAGCCCTAACCACTACTCCACTCCATATTAAAAAACACTGATTTTTTTAATATGTTATTTTGCTTTAAGATGCCACTAACTAGTATGCAAAGTTAAGTAGTCATATTCTAAACATTGCTGGATCTAAATACCATTGTCCTTTAAATAGGACCTTCTCTGATATTTTACATATTTTTAAGACATAAAGTAACCTAAGAGACTCACATGCATTGTTAGTTGTTGCAGTTTTAATTATACCATTGGTGGTATTCCGATCTACCACTGGCAAAGATTAAATAATGAATCTGATAAACCACACTTTGCATTTCTGGCATATGTGAATTTCCTGCAGGACATTGGTAGAAAATATGTGTGATATATTACAAATGTTGGCATATTACAAATAAGGGTGTATGCTTAGTTAGCTTTTTTATTTATTTATTGTAACCCTGTTCATGTATGATTCAAGAACATTTTACATTGTGCTTATTTCCATGTCTGTACATGCAATCATTTCTTATAATTAAATGGGATTAGTTTGTTGTGTTTTTCAGAGTCAAGGCTGGTAGCTTTACTTGTTATTCCATCGATACCACTGCTAGGCAGCTGATTGTATCCGTAGGTACACTTTATAAGCTGTACCAAGCAGCACCAAAAAATATGGTTCTTTACATTGTGATCTGTAATTATTCATTTTATGCTTCCCTAAGCCTGGAAATAAATGATAACAAGATGTAGATATGTGTCAAAAATGCCTCACCAAAATGATACCCAAAAGATTATTGAATGAAGTAACTGGAGATGCAGCCAGACGCTTCTTGTAACATTTTTTGGAGATTCTGCGCATACCTTTGTGAGAGGGGGTGCCAGGAATTCTTTTTTTCTGGGGCTTTGCCTTTTTTGTCCTCTGCTTCATTGCCCCAGGTGGGTGAATACCAAATATAGATTCTCATCTGGTTGATATTTTGCATTGATGGTGTTTCTGCATCACTGTGTGTGTGTGTGTGTGTGTGTGTGTGTGTGTGTTTGAGAATTGGTCATGATGGAACCCTTTATCCTGTTAACAGCATTGTTCTATAGCAAGAACTCATGTCTGTGACTTTTGACAGCTCTACAATCAGCCCCAAAGTTGTCTGTCTCTTAGCTGTGATGTAACTGCAAAGGGTGTTATTACGTTGGTTTGCCCTGTTGTTATTGTGGTGGTTTCTAAGGTGCAAAGCGTTGAAAGTCAAGCTTCATTGGCACTGATTGCACTGATTGAATTGTTGGTGTAGGAAGTATTGTTTATTTAATTTATTAAATGGTTTAAGAGTAAGTAACAGGGTTCTGATAAATCTAGCATTCCATGTGCTGACGTGTTGCTACAACTGTTTAAATAACGTACCTGTACATTTTCTTTTCACTGTTAAAATCCTGACAGCTTTTTACACTTATAACTTTAAAGTATGCTCAAAGCTCTTTTCAAGCTTAAATGCAGGAACCACATGCAACCGAGTTGTAATTGGTGGTTAACGACAAAACACTGACAGGTATTTGTTAGAACTGAATCAACGGTGAGCTATTCTGACTTTGCTGGCTTGACATGCTCCACTGTAATGTTATTTAATAAAAGGCTTACTTCAGCACATGACGCAGGGGAGCCGAGTTTCGAAGGCAAGCAAAGTCTGTGGAAGTCATTAGTGAGAAAAAGAAAGGGTATTATTTTCATATTGCAGCGTCTTCCAGTTCTCGAGACGTGAGTTCTGAAACAAATCAATATTAATGCTTATCTTATGTAAGTAGATGCCCTCTACAGGGACCGAGGAAGAATCTTGCAATTACTGGCTTAGCTGAGCAGCTGCACACTTGGTCAGGGCTGCTGTACCCTGTTTATGCTAATTTCCTTACCTGTGCATGTACAGCTATGTGGTGATGGATTTTGTAAATGATTTACATTTGCAAAGCTCCTACATGTATCGAATAGACCAGAGTCCTGAACACAATATTTTCTCCTGTTTGTGTATCGAATTGTTATACCAATGTTTAATTTGACTGTTCCTGCTGTGTATTGAAATCCTTACATTCTAGTGTGATTTACAACGCTGACCACAAGCTGCTATAATTAACACTAAATACAAAACTATTTAGAATCCAAGGTAAATAATAACACCAGAAAGGGGGAATTATAATGCCAGAGTTGTGTTTTGCCTAACCCTAGTGGGGGAAAAAAGACATCATCATTGTAACAGATTGGTGGACAGGCCCCTAGACATTTGCCATTAGTGTTTGGGGCCTGGATTAAATCAAAATTATGGTGCTACATTCACTTTATATTACGTATTAGGACAGGATTTGAAGGTTAGTGCATACATACTGTCCCATTACTATTTGGAAAGTAGTACAGTACGTTTTTAATTTTAAAAATGAGTACTGTATCTTTAAGACCCTTTTTTCATATGAGCACTCAACCTAGGGAAAGAGAGGTCCCTTTCAAACTTATTATTGTTGGCAGAGCTGCCTTTCTGAAAACCACACAGCAGTCTCTGCCATTATTGACAACTTAAGCAGACTTTTACCACCACAAGCTCTATTTACTAGGACCTCGGTGGGTCTCAAATGTGGACATGTTTATGCTGCAGTGACAGAAGATGGATGGGGGGAGCTGAGACCTCAAAACAAGGTTTTGCACAAAGCCTCTGAAAACCTAGAGCTGGCACAGTGTACTTGCAAGTCTTTTCACCGGTAATGTAGTTGACTGTGACATTCTCAAATACCAGGGATTATGTTCTCTACAGAAACTGGAGAGGACAGGCTGCAGTCACCTGGAAGATTGGAACTGCAGGTCTTGGAGGGAAATTACCATCCTAAAGGGAAATTACCTCCGTGCTTGTTGCCTCGTCCTGTAGCACTTAATGCCCTATTCATGACAATTACTTTAGGTGCTTCTGTAGTTGTACTTTGCCTCAAGAAGATGTGCGTACAGCATCAGGTGGTATGTTCGTTTATAATCAAATTGCATATTAGTTTGATCCATTCATGTGAAAATAACACTTGCATTGTGGGAGATCAGGTAGGATATTATATAGTGTGTTCACTTGGAATACATACTTAAATAGGTTATTAATAGTTCGTCCCTAGTAGATAGAATCTGACTGCACTCAATGCTTATGCAAATTCATTCAAAGAGCCAGGGGGCAGCATGAGTACTGCAGCTATAGTATACCACAGGATGATGCCCTGGAGAAATCATGAAAAGGAGTTACAGGGTATCAAGTATCCTTACCCATCTACAGATCTCTGGCAAAGACTCCGCTTATAGTGGTCTGGATGGTGACACCTTTCAACAAGAAACTGAGCAGAGACCCATCAGATCCCTGTCACAGGGGGAAACCATTTAACCATGTTGTTCCCTGTAGGTTTGGGTTGATCAGCAGTGAGAAGGACACCTGACAAATGACACAGCTGCACACCATGTGCATGTGTGTTTAAAATGCCTTTTGGAATATGGTGATGCCAAAGCTACATCCTGGTAACAAAGGGGTGGGGACATCGTATGCACAGAACACTTCTTTTCATCTCTTAACATAAACACAGTATCTCACTTCCATATTGCCCCTGTGGCATGTACTGTACTTTTTGCTTCTTCAGCCGATTTAGTTTGTTGTGTAGCATGATGGAAGTGATGTGGCTTTTGTGCCCTTTCTGTGCACCTTTGGAGAAAATACTAGAAGTTCTGCAATATGTGTTTTTCCTATTGCTGTGCATTGCACACAAGTATTACAGACATTCACAAACCACACATGTTAACTACACAACTCCATCGTTACTGTGGATTCCACGCACTGTGCATCATTCCGCTGCGTATTTCACAGCCAAGTTGTGGCCTCAGGTCTATGTGCGACTGTCAGATTAGGCCCTGTGGTAGCCCGTTTGGATCTGCTTCGAATGCACAGCTTTTTTGAACAGAAGCTCTGCACGGAGAGGTTCTGCGGTGGGACTGCTTTTTATTTCATCTCGTTCCGTTGGGGGTTTCCAGCTTTATTTGGAGGGATTTTTTTTTCTGTCATTCACATCTGCTGTTTATTGGACCCCTACTAGTCCAAGTGTAGATAGGTTAAAGATCAACCTTTTGAGGGTTTATCAGTGGCCTTAGCCTACCTGTTTAATGCAATAGCTGTGGGGTGATTTAGATTTTTAGTTTCTGAAACTTAATTGCTGTCATATCTAATTGTGGCATATTTCCAACTCACTAAGTGATTGCTCCTAATGTTCTAGTCCTCCTGTGCAATTGTTTTTCTTGAAATGAGGCAAATATTGTGTTCGCCAGACATTATTGTGCCAAAAAAAAACCTTGTGAAATAAGCCACTAAATTTGAACTGCAATGTATTAACTGACAGTTGTAATAAATGTAAAAAAAAACAACACATCCTTATGTACGGCATATCTCTCTTTGTTTCGTATGGTAAAGAGGAGCCTTTCTTATGAGGTATTTCACTGCGTGCAATATGTGAAAGAATAATTGAATATTCATCTGAATTTAAGAATTTAAAAATGAAAAGCAGTTTTACTTGTGCTGTCTGTTGTTTATAATTCATACACTCATACATATCTCTGTAAAAAAAAAAAAAAAAAAAACATTAAATAAAATGAAAACGCTTCACAGGCACAGAACAGCTATAAAACTGATTCGCCGCTGCTAAACCAACCTATGTGACATATGTTCACACTGCAGGAACACATCCTAGTAAGGAACCAAGCGGCACAGGTTAGTGCAGTAGTGGGGAACACATTTTTGAGTGAAGCTTCCTGGCAGACGAGAATTTGAATAATAAACACAATCAAAGACGTGATCTGAGCTTAGTGAAAAAAATCAATTGGAACACATAGGGACTAAAACTACTATGCGAAGATTTCAAAGCATAAAAATGGTACAAAGAAATCCAAACCTGGGGTGATTAACATGGCATTTAAACCTCTCTTACCTCTCATTAGCATTTAACATGTTTTCTCCATACTATCACTTCCATTAGGGTCCTACCTACAGTATCCAGAGTGTGGCGGTAAGATAAATTGGCTTCACCTTATTCAATGTGGATACAACATTTTGAAAAGCAAAGTAATACTAGTCTTGTTGTAGTGCCAGTGGGGGCTGTGTGGTCCAGTGGTTAAAGAAAAGGGCTTGTAACTAGGAGGTCCCCGGTTCAAATCCCACCTCAGCCACTGCCTCATTGTGTGACCCTGAGCAAGTCACTTAACCTCCTTGTGCTCCGTCTTTCGGGTGAGATGTAATTGTAAGTGACTCTGCAGCTGATGCATAGTTCACACACCCTAGTCTCTGTAAGTTGCCTTGGATAAAGGCGTCTGCTAAATAAACAAATAATAATAATAGGGTGACATTTAAAATGTTTGGTTATTAGCCTTATAATGCCAGAAAAGTTGACATTTAAAAGACAGCATTGAGAACCTTAGCATTTGCTTGACTGTGCTTAGACCATAATTCATTTTTAACATTGTGGGCATCAAAAGAAAAGTGGTTAAGGCTCTGGGCTCCTGACCGGAGGGTCGTGGGTTCAGTCCCTAGTGGGGGACACTGCTGCTGTACCCTTGAGCAAGGTACTTTACCTAGATTGCTCCAGTAAAAACCCAACTGTATAAATGGGTAATTGTATGTAAAAAATAATGTAACTGTATGTAAAAATAATGTGATATCTTGTAACAACTGTAAGTCACCCTGGGTGAGGGCGTCTGCTAAGAAATAAACAATAATAATAATAATAATAATCAATGTACTGGCACTGGCCTGCGGTGGCTCACTGAGGACATGAACCAAAAAAAAAAAAAAAAAAAAAAAAATTAAGGTCATGTTGCGATCACAAGATAAATGATCTCAGCACCAAGACATAACACTTTATGTATTTATTTATTTATTTGTCCTTACCCTTAGTGAGCCACCAGACTGACCTTTTTTATTCTGGGTTAAATAGTTTTGGAGATTGTGAACCCACTGCTTTAAAAGCACTGCATTAAACATATTACCCCCCCCCCCCCCCAAAAAAAAAACAAAACACAACCACCCACCATCAAGTCCATAAAGTCCCATCTTGAGGATGGGTTGTTCCTTCCGGTGCTTCAGGGCAGGGACAGCGACCCGGCGACAAGGAACCCAAACAGGGTGACAGGGGTGACAGGTGTGCAGGCCGGAGAGTTGTCGGGAGCAGCAGCAGGCAGAGGCTTGAGGCTTGACCACAGTGCAGCGATGTCTGAGCTGCCAGGGGGAGCCCAAGCGACATTTGCCGATCGTGCCACGACGTCTGGGGCTTCAGGGTGAGCGGAGCAGGGGACCTGGTGGTGCTCTGAACTGATCTCTAGGCCCAGGTGTCGTCCATCCATCAGCAGTCCAAAGCACCTTTGACCATTGTTCCATAGTCCAATTTCTGTGTTCTTGTGCATATTTTAGCCTTTTAGTCTTTTTCCTCTTCCTTAACAGAGGTATTCTTACTGCAACACGTCCTTTCAGTCCTGATTTCAAGAGTGACCTTCGTACTGTTGATTTGATGGACAACGACACCTGTGCCTTCTGCCAGTTATGTTGTCAATTCAAAGCTTGTCTTCTTTCTGTTCCTTAAGGGTATGTCAATTACAGATGACGTTTTTCTGTACTTGTTGATTATGCTTTGGATACCACACCTTGAAAATCGAGTGATGCGAGCTATTTCCTTCTGTATGCAAGTCAAGGTTGTTATAATAGTAGAAAACACTAGTGGAGGCTTTGAGTAAATTGTTGATGCTCATAATGCATCAGAGTAGAAAAATGCAACATGTCTAAGACTTTTGCACAGCAGTGTATGTGTATATGTATGTGTGTATATATATATATATTGTAAAACGATTCGCACCCACTCGGGTTCGTTGCCCCTTTAAGAATCGACCCGACACACAGAAATGGATTTTTCTAAGCGCGTTTGCGCAATTTTTTAATAAACAAAAAACAAACAAAATACACAAAATCAAAATAACACCTAGCTCTTCTGGAGCACTAACTCGACTTACAGGAAACACCCTGACTAACGCGGGACAGCTAAGCTGTTTACCCGTCTTCACAAACACACTGGTTTAAACAGCACTTACTTTCTTCTCTTCCTTTGGCTACTCGGAGACAGCGCACCTACTGCCTCCCTCCACTCAGCAGCCTCGAGCAGACTGCCTGCTCTCTTTTTAAACCCCTAATAAAGCCCAGGTGTGGATAATCATTAATAATCAAACAATTAAACAATTAACAAAACAATAAGCAAATCAATTAAACAAAAAGGTGCATTCCCACAAGTTTTTCTTTGCAGGGAGGTTTTAACCCCCTCCCTGCCGACTCTCACAACCCGCTATCTTACAATATATATATATTATGTATGTGTGTATATGTATATGTATATATATATATATATATATATATATATATATATATATATATATATATATATATATATATATATATATATATATAATAAAATAGGTTATCTCAGTGCCATGTTGTACGAATCGATTTCTCCTTTTAGGCAAACACTGGAAGTTTTAACCAGAGGGGATCTTTATTTATTTATTTATTTATGTATTTATTTATTTGCCAAAATTCACAAGAGGCACATATGGCTGGCAAGCATGTCTCAAATTTGAGACAGAATCCACATTTGATCTTAAATCTCCAGAGGTAAAAATCAGGGCTTAGATCTTTGCAATCCATGTCCCATTTGCAGAAGTTTACTAAATGAAACTGTGATGCAAAATACTTTCAGACTTGTTATATTGCATGGATGTTGATTATCTTGGCGAGAGCCGAGTTCAAATCAGCATGAAGTTTTAACATCTACTCTCATGTAATGGAAATCAAGACATATACAGGTATAATACTCAAATTATTAATGCTGTTCCTTTTTTATTATCTGCAAACTAAATACCCTTTGGGATCCCATAAAACACTTAACAACCCTGCTCAATGTAACAATGTGTATTTTACACCTGCACAAGACTTAACTCTATTTGTAAAAGAGGGTTTAATATACAATACAGCTATGCAGAAATTGATAACTGTATGTTTTAACTTTGCATTTCACTCCTCAGACAAGCTTAACATGTGGTAACCTTTCTCATCTAGTAAGAGCTGGTGTTTTTATAAGTGCTAAAGCCACAGTATCATAGTGGTATGCTGAGACCATTACACCCAGGAGCCCCCTTGTACCATTCATTTATCTAATGCAGTGGTTATGTAGTTTTAGTTGTTTTAAGATCAGTTCGTACAGCCAGATTTCAAACATGGCCAGGGTTAATTCCAGAATTTAAAAACCCTTACTTCAGAGTCTCAATATCATACTCAATTTTACTGCACACTACATAATTAATTTCTGTCTACTATTCAAAGGAAAAGGGACCAGGTAGTCCAATAAATTATGTTTTTATGATCTTCACAATGATTTTCTTCCAGCAACCTACTTAATAAAGCACTAAGTATAACCGTTTTGAATGTATAAAGCACACATTAAAAATCACCCTTCTTATAATGTAATTAGTTATGAGAGAGCTGCTTTTGAAACTGACAATACAATGCAGTGAAAAAATCCCCAGTTGCACCAGATTTTTCACCTTCCATGCACATCTTTATGTTATTAGTGCATTGGGTGTTTTCTCTTAGATTACATTAATCATTTTGTGTGGTGTGATTGTAAAAAACTTTACCACAGCACTGAAAAGTTTTAACTCTACAAACAAAAAATAAATACAGTAAAACAGAATTGTAATTTCTACCACTCGGCTTACATTGGAGTAAAAACTATTTATCAAAGTTAATCTACAATCAGCAGTCCCTAGTCCACGCCTGGCCCGCAGTGGGGATTAGATTGCATTGTAGTCTTTAATAGAAGTCAGCACAGATAAATTAGATTAAAGAAATTGTGTCCCATACAAGAAGCTAACAAGATTTATTACTTATCACTAATTTAGTATGTTTTGATGGACTACAAAGCATATTTGTTTAAATTTACTTAGCAAAAAGCACCTAATGAGGACTTGTCTATGGATACTAGACTGACTTTGGTCGCTCTGCAGCCCTAAACAGTGCATCAAGTAGTGATGGTCTTTCAGCATTTGTTGATATGGAAATAGTGTTTACCCTGGACCAGATCACAAAATGAAGTTGGAAGTGGTATTACCCACCCTTTTACAGTCAGAGCAAGAAATACACAATAGCTTGAGTACAGAATCATGAAAGAGCAGTCTGAAACTAGACCATGTCCTTGTTTTGTTCTTATCCTCCCTCCTCGTCACCCTCCCTTTAAACTATCAGGTGTTTTTTGGTTGAGGAGATAGTTACAGCCTGAATCCCTGTAGGTAAAAGTCATTTCAGTCCAGTCTCACAGGAACAGACAGGGATCGATTTCTGTAATGTTTGGAGTGAATTTTATGCCACCATCCGTGTGTGGACACCCAGGAGTTTTACATTTCTTCTTAGAAAAGAAGCACATCTGATCATAAGCCACATCTAACTGGGTTGCTGACGATATTACAGCCACTCTTGCACGCATATTTATTTCAAGGAGCTTTCAAAGTGCTGCCGTTGATTTGAACAGCAAGCCCTCCGCACTTTCTAAATTTCAACTTTTCGAAAAACATTTGAGGAAAAAAAAGTCTTGCCTTGAATCTTGGAAGTTACAAAGATGCTAATTAAATTGAATTTGATCTTTGTTTGGTTTTTGGCTTAAGACTTTGTTTGATAGTGCTTACAGAGAGTAAAATCTGTTGCATTTTAGGCAGTTTAAAAAAAAATGTTTTAGGCAATTGTTCGGATTGAGCTATGTGTAGTTTTCACAGTACGGTGGTGGATTGGAAATGTGATGTTTTTCACCTATTTTCCCCAACCTAGTTGTGATACTGCCACTGCTGGGGTGACATCCTTACATCTGTACTTATCTAGAGAATCACTTTATACTGAAACTTGGTTAGGACATTCCTTAATCTGGGATTTCAGGGAGATGGCTGTCCATCTGTATGTACATACATGTTTTAACACTTTGGCGTGTTTGGCCTGTCTGGAACAAATAATTCCAAAATTAGAATCCCAGTTACATGATTATTGTACTTCTTCCCAATGTGTAGTAATCTAAGAGTGTAATGGAAAGTAAAAAAATAAGCTGTCAATTGCAGTTAGTCTGTACTCATATTTTTATTGCCTTTCTTAAGTGCTAGCTCCTCCTCAATGCTTGTGTACACCCTGCTAAAGTGATGTTTTCACATGACTGTTAGTTGCTGGTCCAAGATAGCACGCTGGGTAAAAAAAAAAAAAAAAAGGTGAGGTTCAGATTAACAGGCCTGGCTTTTAAACAAACAACAAGAGAAAATAGATTTTCCCCCATTGTAATGGCCAAAGAAGTTTACCAAATGTTGTATCTTTAGGAAGAACGTAGGCCCTACATGCTCAAACAATGTGAATTCATAAAACAATCCAATTAAAAATCTCCAGTTTAAAACACCTCAATGTATGGTGTTTGCCTTAAACGCTTTTAAATGTGGACAAATCAAAAAGATAACCCTGGGTATAAGCTGAGTTTGAATGACCTCAATGCGGAATGTTATACCATGGTTAGCATTACACAAGGGGTAGAGTCTGCGTTTCACATTGCATTGATCCAGACACAGTGACACAGAATGCGACTGAACTGAATAGAATCTACTGATTACGTGTGCCTTTCAAATTGCCTTATAAACTAATAACTACTTTATTAATCATAAAGCAAGCTCTTCTTACCCAGAGCCTCCCTTTCAGCAGCATTTGCATTTGTATAACATTAACAAAGTTACTGCTTTTCATTTTAGACACTGGGCTTTGTGCAGCTCTTCTTCAGCTTTCAAAAATGAGTTCTTAATATTAATAATCATTTAAAAAAAAACACCTTCCTTTTATTCCAGATGTATTCATTACAGCTCAACGGAATTTCAAAGCATTAGATGATAATTACTCCAGTAATAAAAGTTAATAATTAATTGAAAAGGTGAGCAGTTTTTCTATTGAATACAGCATGTACTGCTAAATACAATACTTATCATATTACCAAATAAGAAACAGCACAGCAATGCTTCATTGTTCATATGAATGTACTTGGGCACCAATTATGAGAAACTCTTAGCAGTTCTTAGCAACCATAGAACTGAAACTGCTGGCCGTGGATAATATACTAAGAGAAAATTTTAAACCAAAAAAAATATACAGCTAGCCGAAAAGGAAATACACCATGTGTATTCAATAACAAAACTAACATGTGGTTTTAAAATAAATAAATCATTCAAAACAGAGACTTACTATACTATATTTCTCTGGATAGTCATTACTGAATTAGTCATAGACTTTTTTTGGTTCAGTTTTCAAACCTTTAATAAAATACTCAAGTACTCTGTTCCCTTACATGATGATGTTTTACTTTTTTCCAACACTATGTAAGATAGTGTGTCTTTCTCAAGGCCTTTATTTAATCGCTGTTGAATAGTATTGAACCTGCAACTCTTTGCTCTAGAGACAATTGCTCAAACCAGCTTAAAGAGCTTCAAGTCCCCTGCTGATCTGACAGTGGCATATCATATGTTGTTTGTCACAAGTATTTCTGCAGCCAAACTTTCTGTGGATGACTACTGCTGTTTATTTTTCTGTTCACTTGTACCACTACTGTAAGTAAATAATGTTGCATGCTATGATCAAATCTGGTATCCGGCTGTATCGTAAATTAAGTTTATTCAGTTACAGGCTTCTAGGTGATGCACATTTGTTTCCACTTTCAAGGTGTATGAATCTGTTCTACACTACATTGTTTTGACTGGGAACAGGACCAGAGTTACAATGCAAATACAAATTGCAATGAAAAAAATATCACCCCTTAAAAATGACTATGAGCAGTAATAACAAGTCAGACTGGCTTAACCATTAATACACTTGACTTGTATTTGAACTAGCCCTTTATCTACTAAGGGAAAGAAGCAGGTGTTTTGAAATGAAAGCCCAGTAGGCCTCCTATGCAGCCTGGCACTGTTTACATGTACCTCTCGTTAATTCATTTCAAGTCAGTGTTTTGCTGGCTATCAGCCTTTCTCCACGTATTGCTGAGTTTGCATTTCATAAGACTGATTTGCGGTAGTTTTGCTTGTATTGTGGAAAGCTACATTCAGAGAATAGGAATTTCCTCTGTCAAAAGCTTGCCGTCGCCAATGGGTTTCACAACAAAACGACATAGGCACTTGTTTTTAAGACTGTTTTAAACAAAATATTTGAATTGAAGAATTCCAACAGACTATGTATGTGTGTGTATATATATTTATCAATGTATATATTTTTTTTGATGAATTTATAAGGAACTTTCACTTTATTTAACCCTTTGTAAATGTAAATTATGTACTATATAGAAGCAAAATGCAGCACTGGCAAAGATTTTGGGGGCATATTTTTAAAGTGTCTCTTTAATTAACTCCTATTTTTTAAAGGAGACAAAAAACTATTGGCTTTACAAAAGTAGTATAAAACAGCAGTTATGTAATTGGAGTTAGCATAAGTACTTTCAAGTTTCTCGGTTTTGTACATTACTGTTGAATTTTAAAAAAAAGGTGTTATATGCTTTGACATTATGTCCCTTTGTATTCTATTAATCATTGATGAACTAAATTATATACTTACATGCAAGTTTTAGCCATGGAGGCAATCATACTGGCAACCCATGAACCTGACATGTTGGCCCACAATTACTAGCAGTAGTTTATTGCATTTTTTTCAACAACCTGCTGTCTAGATCCCAGTGGGAGCTTGCTTTTCTGCAGCAATTTCTAAGGAAGATTCATCTCCAGGAATTGATAAAAGCCATCACAGTGGTTATAGTGCCTTTTGTCACCGGTTGTCAGTAAACGATGTTGTTATGGAGTGGGTTTCTAAATACTTTACTTGTGATGCCATTGCAGTCTTGCTTTTTCAGATTATGCAGCGAAAGCCCTTTCTTGTTCGTTCCTGACACATGATTGACTGATCTTTCCCACTGGCGGGCTTCTTTGGTAGATTTCCATCATCTGTGGTCTCACACGAGTCGCACAATGTACGGATGGAGACTACGGGGGAAGAAACATTGTTTCAAAAGAAAAAGTAACGGCAAATTGGGTTTTTAATTGTGAAAGAGTATTCATTGTGTCATTTCATATTAAGAGACTGCCGGTTGTGAAGCTCATTAATTGCTGCTAGCTCAAACAGCAATGTTTAGGCTGCCTTACCTGGCTCCGCGCCATGGTATGCACTGAAAGAGCCACTTCATCTTAGTCAGGGACAGGTGGACATTTCTGCACAGTTCTAATTGGACAAAGTGCCTTTCAAACTCCTAGCCATCACTCAAGGATCAGATTAGCAGGCAGCAGACACATCAATACAGGAATTTTTTTTCATTGTGGCCTTGTGCTAGTGTGCATGAGTAGGGCTCTGGTCATCGAACAGATCTACTTATCCACTTACATCTGTCGCCAAAAAAAAGGTGCAGACAGGGATTTGTATAATTAATAAAACTTCCTGGATGCAGTATTAAATGAATTTGTTGTGAATATAGTAATTTAGTAGAACGGCCAGTTCAATACATTAGAGGGCAGTAAGGCCACTAAACTTAAGTCAAGGCCAAAGTGTATGATACTGTATAATTTTGCTTAGGATTCATATATATAGCTAATTATTTGCCACATAAAGAAACAACACAGTTTAACCTAATAATAACTATTAATTTATTCAGAAAATGCTGTTTTTTTATTGTCAACCAGCAGCCTACAGCTGTGACCAAATGTTTTGCATCGCCTCTAATTTTAAATTGAGACAATTAAACAACAACAATAAAAAAAACCCACCTATATGAACATAATTTAGATATTTTATTTAACATCATGTAATCAAAGAAATTACAAAATTATATTGCAAAAGTCTACCAGAAGCCATAATAGTAGTACAGTAGTCATGTTAGATGTCAAAATGTCACAAAAGCTGGGACAAAAGTAAGATTTTAGAGACTGACAAACTATAATACCCTGCTTATGTATGAATGGATAAACACTAAAGTGTTTTGCTACATAGCCAGGTGTATGTAACACTCATGGTTTCCTGTATCAACAGAGTATTGAACAATATCAAGCACAGCTCACGCTTTCATTTCATTGTGTCATAGAAGTGTAGGTTAAGGGGTCACAGTATACCCTCTTTCGAAAGAGCATTCGAAACTACTTGGAAAAATCTTTAGCAAGTGCTTGAACCGTGGGAAGTAACTTTTTCTCCACATATGGCTGAACAGATGCTGCTGTGCTGTTCTATTTTCTTTGGCGCAGGGTATTCTCTCACATCTAAAACACTTCATCAAGTCCATGTTCTTCTAATCATGGAAGCTGGAAGACAAGTTCAGTTTGCTTTCCTGGAGGGTGGCACTGTCTTTGTGATGCAGTCAGTTTTTTTTTTTTTTTATTTACTGTACCTACCGTACAAGCACCGTCACAATCATAATTGTAAACAAGTTATGCAAGTTATGTCATTTCTACTATTCTGTGTAAAAGAAAGCAAAACATCTAAAAAATCTCTTTTGGAAAGACAGTTTCTAAATTTCCCTTCAAAAACGTAGCACCCTTTGAAGGTATTTGTGTTGCAGTGCCCTTATTTCTCATTAACCGTATTAGTTGGACTGAAGCTCTTCTAAAATATTGCTGGCACTCACACCAAGGCCTCGCAGCACATTCCCCTCACTTACCAACAACACCTACATGATCAAGCAGCAAACGATGGCGTTTCCAACCTAACCCAATGCTCCAACTTGCCATCTGTACTGTGTGGACTTTGTGTGTTCGAATTTACAACCACTCTTTCAGTTATTTCTAAGGTTTCCTGTAAAATCCTAATGGTTTGACAATAGAAATGTGCTAAATAGGTTCCAGTACTGTTTCATTATTGTAGATCAGATTGACAACTTAAAGAAATGAATATATATCAACGCAAGCTGTTTAACTATTCTACCACACCATAGGGGCCTGAATAGCCCTAAGCGCCCCTCCCTTCTCCCTAAGAAGAGGGCAGTAATAGACGGTAATAGAATATCTTACCTTTCAATCTCATCAGTAAAATATGAAAAAAAAAACAAAAGTATACACATCTGACTGCACTCTTGTAACACGTAGTCAAAAAAAAAATCAATCTGTGCATACAGCTCTCCAGCAATCTCTGCCTGTGACGCTTACTGTAGCATGTCACGAAGCAAAAAAACAATTTACCAGAATAAACAGCACAAATTCACTGATGGTTACTTCAGCCTCGTATGGGTTTACTCGAACATATTAGATAAATATTGACTGCTGTGTTGGGCTGTAGCTTCAGGCGTCATGGTGACAAAAAACATGGTGTTCCCAAGGTCTGGGGTAAATCACATTATTGTGCACTTATAGGGCTAGAATCAAAGTAATAGCATTTTTTTTATGCTAGGGACACTACAGGGACTCTCTCTATTTAAATAGTAAGGGCCCTGTTTATTCTCCGGCTAGGGTGTAGGAGTCTACTATCTGAGGGAGTCGTACTATTGCATCCTTTTACTCAGCATTGTGACCTGTTGTGTTTTTTTTAACAACCACAAAACAGATGGCATGTCACTATTTAATATATATTTTCTTCAACTTCTCATCTGAAACATGCTGGGCGTGTCGATGGAGTATTTCCAGGTTATCCCAAAGGAGAGGGTTTGAAACTGTGACCTTCTGGTGAAAGAGCTGTGGCCTTAAGTTACTTCATTTCACGTAATTAAATCAGAAATCTATTTGATTATCAGATACAATTGAATCAGTCATCCATGCTCAGCAATCGAGAATTACAGTGTTAGTGGCAATGATTTACTAGGACTTCTCAGTATTTGGGCCCGGGGGTCTTATTTTGAAGCATTTAAAGGAGTACTAATCAGGATTTGCTCTGGCAACATTTGGCTCAGCTTTACATAGATGGCTTGATAGGTTGGTCAAAAAATAATTTGCTAGGGCTCCTGAGTGGCGCATCCGGTAAAGGCGCTCCACATGGAGTGCAGGATGCGCTCTATAGCCTGGAGGTCGCCAGTTCGAGTCCAGGCTTTTCCACTGCCGACCATGGACAGGAGGTCCCAGGGGGCGGCGCACAATTGGTAGAGTGCCGCCTGGGAGGAGGAGGGCTTAGGTCGTCCAGGGTGTCCTCGGCTCACCACACACCAGCGACCCCTGTAGACTAGCCAGGCGGCTGCTGGTCTGCCTGTAAGTTGCCCAGAGCTGAGTGGTCCTCCGAAGCTGTAGCTCTGAGGTGGCTGCATGGCGGGCCTGCAGAGTGAAAAGGAGCGGACGGCTGACGGCATGTGTTTCGGAGGACGCATGTGTCTGTCTTCGTCCCCCCCGAGTCAGCGCGGGGGTGTCAGCTGTGAGCTGGGTTGAAAAACAATATTTGGGCTTAACAAAATAAGAAAAATAATTGTCGATTCCAAATTTAAAAAATAAATAAATAACTAAATATATAAATAAATAAAAATAATATGCTGTATTTTTAATTTAATAAGGGAAAATGGAAAATGCAGTGAATTATTACTGTTCTTGTGTTGAATATCATTCTTTGCTTTTGTGTTTGAAAATGTAAGCATTAAAAGTGGCTGTTGCTGTCAGGTACATAAGTATTTTCTTCCTGTCTTATTTGTCGGCCCTGAGTCCTTGGAACCAAAGGATATAAGGGTATACAGTATATTTGTAAAAATCTATAGATCCAGAATTAAACAAGCAAAGAACCAACAGATTTTCCTCACAATGAAAAGAGGACCAGGAGTAAGGTTGCTTACGCTAATAAGACGTAAGAAAATTGATTTTCAAGCCTGGGTTATCACTTCTTTTAAGTGCAAATGCAACTTTCAGAGAGGAATGAAATAATTTCAACGGTGCAAGATATTAAGGACTTCTTTCCTGCAGCCAAGTTGTTTTTTGCTAGCTTTACAATACTCTTCTCTGCTTTAGCACTTATGAAGCCTTAGCACTGGATGTACTGTAGTGGGTAATAAAGATCCCATAGAGCTCTACTGACAAATAGTGTGTTGCCAGAACTTCATTCCCTCTACTGTATGTAAAATGTAATTAAAGTCAGTTGCAAAAGACCCCACACAGCACAGTAGCCTCCACGTATAGGAACACCTCCTAAGAGAACACTTCGGCTAAGAGAACAACCTGGCGAAACAGATTTAAAAAAAAAAAAAAACCTGAATAAATCACCGAGCAATTTGATGTTTCCTGTTCTGGTGAGTTGCTTCACCATTCTGTTAAATAATTGTTGTGTGTGTCTTGAATATTGCTCCTGTGCACGTATTCATAATTAATCTGCATTTTTTAACGTGTGTAGGGGTGCTGTGTTGCTTTTGTCTTACATATTCTGTTCATTTCATATGTTGATGCACGTGTGTCATGACAAGTAATACATATTTATTTATTTATTGATTGATATTGTGTCTGTGGTCAACTTAGAGAACACTTCGGCTAAGAGAACACTTCGCTTGCTTCCCGAGGGGTGTTGTTTTTGCCGGAGATGACTGTATTATCATTCAAGTGAATGTCATTTTCCTAAACAATGTTTAAGTGTTAAATTGTGTTTGTGCTACTGTGTGAATATTGTTGTTTTTTTGATGCCATTTGTGGCTTTTGTATGGAGAAATGAACTGAAAAATAGAAGCAATCATGTATCCGGCCTTTTAAGGGCATGCATGTTTGTTAGCAGCAGCGCACCACTTAATTCTCTGCATAAATCAGCCAGGCCTAATCCCAGCAGTGACAGTTGGGCTGGGATTTGAGATCACCATGGCGATGCAAAGGAAGTCTGGATTGAGGTCTTCTATGGCCAGATTTGCTCTCTGTGGTAACAAGAGGACCGCTTGCTTCCCGAGGCTGGGATAAGGCCTCTTGCTTTTGCCCAAGGAGGGCACACAGGCTCTGGGCTGGCTGGTAGTGGCTTCTTGATTATTCGCTATAGTTATTTAGGGACTAGTCTCTTTTACTTTGCTCCAAAAGGGATTGGCAGAATATACACAGAGCAACATCCCTTTTAGTGCTGCCCATTCCCTTTCAAGCAGGGTATCCATTTGTTTAAACAGCCATCTCAAATATGCATGACATTTTATTTAGCTACTGTTAAGACTAGTTGCGTAATCATGAACTTCATGAACTTTGAGTGCTGAAAGACGAATAATACAATTATCATTACCACTATTTTGTTATTGAATGAAATATGAAACAAGAACACGTCTCCTGATATGCATATTCGTTATAACACTTGGTGCACTGCAAGGTTTGTATTAGGGTACAGTATACCATGAAACACATTACACAGCTACCTGCACAATTAGGGTTTTACGTTACATAGTTGCAACACTGATGAAGGTAAAAAAAAGTCTTCCTGCTTGACATATATTTTATTTCTCATAGTTCAACCACTAAATTTATGACTTTAGTGTTTACGGCATCTGCTCAACACTGATGAACCAAAACTTTTGTCTACTTCACTTGACTAATGAGGTTGTAAGTTACAGAGGTCATAAACACATTGAATTAATGATGGCACGAGTCTTATTTTGTGTCAGCTCCGCTGATGAGAGTGCTGGCATTGCTCTTGTGTCACATGAGTGTGTTGGGATGTTTCCAGTCCAGCATTCTTTTGTGCCGTGGCGTAATTTCAGCAGTCCCGGGGGCACATGTCAAAGGGCGTTCCAGTAATGGGGCAGATGCCTAAAAAAAGTACTTGTGAAGGAGAGATGGATTCTGACATCAGAACTTGTATTTCATCTGAAGGGAACATGGTTGATGAAAGATGAAATGGCTTTGTCTGGCTGATGCAGCCAATTAAATAAATGTTAACCACTAGGACTGATATACTGTAGACCAATTTATCAATTAATGTAGGATTTTCAATAGTTAAAATGGCTGTTAATCCATCCATTATTAATGTTGTTAAAGATTTTAATCTAAATACTGTATGGTACACTATAAAAATGCATACAGTGGCTATACTCGCATAGCATTTATTAAAACTGTCTTTCTTCCCTTTTTACTTTAAATGATTATAAATGTAGATGTATTTTTTTACAACCCCTGTGTGTGTGTGTATGTGTGTATATATATATATATATATATATATATATATATATATATATATATATATATATATAATATAATGTATACCGTAATCAATAGTTCAGCTATCATGTTTTTTTTTTTATTTATTTTGCATATTTTTTTTGCAGCTCTTTAAAAATGTTTGGTTTGATTACAAAAGAAAAAGAAAATCCACAGAAGAAGTTTGATATTGTATTTTAGAGACTGCCTTGTAGTTGGTTCTTGTCATTTTTATCTACAATACGGGAGTACCTGCAGATCTGTATTGATCTTTTGTTCTTTCCTCATGCAGTAATATCACATGCTGAGGTATTTTGTTCTGGTGTGTATAGAATAACCCCAAGTTCTTGTGGTTGTCCTTGGCCTCCTTATCGCATGGAGCCTGAGCATCACGGGAGGAATCCCTGCTTCCTGTGCCCCTCGTTACCACTCAGTCTTCTGCTATATTAGAAACTGCCGGGAAATAGGCTCGTCCTTGGAAGTCTCCTTTCTTTCTTTTTGGGTCTGAGCAAGTTTCTGCAGAAATTAGGTTGGAGGTTATGGAGCAGGAAAAAAAATTATACATATTTTTTCAGAGAAAATGTATTTATTACAAATTTCAGATAGGTGTCATTGCTTACAATGATAAGTTCCAGATTCAGTATTCTTTTTGCTATCATTTCTTTTTAAAATTAATTTTATCCCTGTTTTTTTTTTATGTGAAATGCTAATTTTAAATGTCGCCTCGCCACTGAAACCCACTTATTTAAGGTTTGAACATCAACAGACAACCTTCATTCCACTGCCAGACTGAGCGCCTCTTTCACCTGACAAACCTAAGCAACAGATGTTACTAACCAACTGAACCCTGGATGTCCCACTGGACTTTTTGGGTGCCTGACCAGTAAGGACTGTTGAACTGCAGTGAGTGATCTCCAACCAAGGTCCTCAGACAAGTTTGGTGCAAACGGGATTCAAACCCTGCTTATTTTACATTCCCCACTGGGTGGTGCTGTTTGCTATGAAAAAAAATCAAGTCAAAGAATTCAGCCATACTGTTCTAAATGTCGTGCATCCTGAGAGAATCTCACTGCCCATTCGATATCAGTAAAATGTTCTTGATGTTTCTTTTGTACATTTCTTTTTTAGTTGGGTGTCCACTTTCTGGGATGTACCTGTAGCACGTTCCCAAAGCTCTAGTTTGTAATCGTATGTCACACCAGTCTGTCTGTCTGTCTGTCTGGGGCTCAGTAGAGTTTGACATTAAGTTTCTATGGATTTCAGTAGGTAGCTGTGTCCATCATCTTTCCAGCAGGATGTTTTCAAGCCAGGCAGACTACCAGCTGGAAATGTGGTTGTAGTGCTGTTAAACATAGGAGGCTGTGTGGTCCTGTGGTTCAAGAAAAAGGGCTTGAAACTAGGAGATAAATGTTACTATGCATTTAACATGCTTTACCATGTTTTACAGTACCATACTCACTCGTACAGGAAACCACATTCAAAGCAGGGGACTCAATCCAAATTATTCCAGCCACATTGCACCCCTTACTCTACTACACAAACCCGACTGGAGAATTAGTGCCAGGACTAGAAAGAAACAAAGCACCCCTACTTTTTCAGCCGATACAAAGGGTAGGTACCCCCTGGCTCGCTACAATACCTTATTCCACTTAGCTATGTGTAACAGGGCGAGGTGCCCTGTACATTGTCTTGTTTATTTATTTTTATGTCGGCGAAGCGTCGTATGTTTTGTTATTGTTTTGTTGAAATGATGGCGTGGCCGAGGGGTAATAGGATGATTTACTAATTAGTTAAACCCCTCGGCCATGATATAAAAAGCCTGTAGCTCTCGGCACTCGAGGTGGGTGTGAGAGAGGAGAGAGCGAGCAGAGAGAGTAGAAACTGTATTTAAAAAAGACAAAGGATCAGTGAAGGCTATTGCCCAGCCTGACCGTGTCATTTTGTGTTCGAGAGTTATTTTTGTTAACCTTTTATTTTCGCTCTGTGAGCAAGTGTTTTTGTTAAAATATTTTATTTCTTTTTGTTTTTGTAAATAAAAACGGTGCAAGCGCCTTTACCTGCAGTACGTCCCTGGTGTCAGTTTTTGTTCCTGCTTCTGCCGTGACGTCAGACCATCGGTCACCCTGCCACACTATGCTTTTACCATGGTGTGCCACTGAAGTGTTTGAGCACAGAAGGAGTCCGGTTTATCGAATACAGATTAGTTCCTCACAGTGTTTTCAGGTGTTCTCAGGAGCTCTGTCTTGTCTGGGTCTGATTAAACAATTGGAAACACAGCAGTAGGTCTGACATTGTGTAATGCTGATTGAAATATGTATTGTACTGTGATGGGGTACACCTCGTCCCTGTATTATTATTTGTATATTTCGTAATAATGTAAAATACTGGTGTATAGTGGTATCCAATTTGGGATAAGATACAAAGGTAGGTAAAGGAATTTCATACAATAGCCATATGTATACTTTTTTTTTTCATTGGATTTTTTTCTGGTCGTATGTACTGTAAGTTCCACAGATCACAAGAAAACAGGTAAACGGTATAGGAAATTTATTGCATTTGTATTTTGGGTAGTTTTTTTCATGAAAAGATGAATCTTTTATAATTATTAGTGTGTCTAATTTTCTTTCCCTGCCTTGTTATCCATTTTAGTTCAACGTAGCGAACATGGCAGCTTTTTTTTTTTATTATTCATTCATCACATAGTCTAATAATCTGCATCCCAAATTAAATTCATTTGAAATATGACATTTTAATTGGTACACCATTCGTATTAATTGGACAAATTAGTGTATGTCTGTAGGGGAAAGGCAGCCTCAAAGTGAGGTGATTTAGAATTCAGCATTTAGAATTGGAATTCAACATCCGTGCTTTATTAAACACGCGTCGCAGGCAGGCAGCGAGGAGTCTGTGCTATCGCTTCAGGTCTTGGTGGCACAAAAGGCACACATTGTCTTCATTATATGCGATTAAGGAGACGGACAATTTAATCCGCAGGGTTGTATAGAGTAATGCATTGCATCCCTTGCAAATACCTTGATCTGTTCAGGCTCTGTGAATATGGTCAGCCGCTGAAGCATAAAATCACCATAAACCACCTGATTACAAGGTGTGTTAAGACATAAGCACATTAGGAGGATAGGCAGAAGAGCTGAACTACCTGGCTCGTGATCTGCAATATATAAGTCGTAGAGTGGTTAATCAAGGACATCCCAGAGAATAACTATTGATCAATCTTTATATTATTTTAAGCGATTAGTTCAGATTACTTAAAGTGAAACACAGATATAACCTTGGTACAATTCAGGAGGCTGGGCAAGGGGCCCCATTTATCCACTTCTAGTTCTTATTTAAACCCCTGGGCGGGCCTTCTTTCTTTTTGTGTGCAGGGTTGGTTCCACCACCTCTGTCTGGGAGGGGGTCCATTCTCCCTCCTTCATCTCCCCGAGTCTCACCTGTCACAAGAGTGGCTATGTCAGAAGAGAATAGGACCCCTAGGCCAAATTATACTTTCCTTAAACCTCCCTGTCATTCACCTTCCCTCACTTCCCAAGCCTAGATTTATAATTAACAAACCATTCCGCATCCATTATGAAGCATATATATATATATATATATATATATATATATATATATATATATACTTTTTTTGTATATTTTTTGTTGTTTCCCAAGAAAGACCATATGAGATGTTGCCCTTTTGCAAGATGTCTTGAGCTGGAATCAGCTCAGCCTAAGTAAAAATCTAAAATTAATACTTTGGGGCTGGCTAGCCACCTGTCTGCTGAGTACAGTACACTGAAGTTTATTTGGTTCGTGCCAAGGGGACCAGGTGGAGCCGTTTTGTCCCATATGTCACCTACCTGAGGAGAAATAGCAGCTTTGTAAGGCCCTGGCCTCTCAGTTCACATTCTTGAGACTACACGCAACAAATGTTTATGGAAACTACTGACATTTTCTTCAGCCCACAATTTAGGACAACAAATGAGGTTCCTGTTCTGAATCTTTGGTCAGTGTCCCTTTCACAATGTTATGACTTTGGCACTGAAAACATAAATATTTGTTTGTGAGTTTCTGTGTGATTGGAGGGGGTGGTCAGGAATTTTCTTGTTCAGGATGAATGGGCGTATTTCTTTTTTTCTTAACCAAATCTAATTAGTTAATCAGTCCATTATTCCAACAGTGAAGCTGGGACTATAGAGCAGCTGTCTGTTGATTTTCTTGCAGCCGGTATCTGTCTGTGCTCACTCCTGGGCTCTATACTGGGCTGAATGCCACAACATCTCTGGTCTGTCAAAAACAAAAGCATTTTAAGGTCACATGCACAAGATCTTTTCAGTGTCGTCACATCACTTTAGCACAAGAAATTATTAAAAAAGACGGAAACAAACTTTATACCCAAGGGTTTAATGCAGTGGGGTTCCTCACATGTTTAACTTGGATATCCTCCACACACAATAAAGAGGTTCTGAGCCATGCTCTTATCAACATCATGTCTTTGTGTGGAGTTCTGTGCATCATTGCGAGGCAGTGATTTGGAAAACATGTTCCGTATTAAGTTTCTGTCATACATTCTTTGTTGCTTGATGGTTTTGCACCAGCATTGCAACAGCACACGTAAGTGGGACACAGCTTCACATGCAAAAATAACCTTTAAACATGCATTTCTAAAAGAAACACATAGATGACAAACATACTGTATTTTCACATGACATCTGGTACTATATTAGGTTAAAGAAAGTTAATGGTTTTCTAGTCTTATTTTCAGGAAGTCTATTCATCTATGCGGTGTCTTTGGGGTCAAAGCATCTTATTGGCAGCAAAGCATGTCAGTCAATAGGGTGAGCAGCTGGTTAATCACAGGAAAGGAGGCCTAGAAGGGGGTGAGGACAATTTCAAGGACCAAGGAAGTGCAGGCCTACCTTTTAAAATCATGCTTGCATGACAGGTATGGAATCATGTTTATAGCTACAACCGTTGTACGCAACCTTCTGTAAGGTGTGTATTAATAAACTCCAGCAAGGCATGCAAGATGGAAAACCATGACTTTGATTGTCAGAGCCCACCTAGTTTCAGTGGTACTGCCGAGTCACATTGTGACCTGTTCATGTGAAGGTCAGCAATCTAATACAGCGTTACCTTTCGACACACTCTCTTGGTTTGAAGACATTAAGACAACGCAGAGGAGAAGTTGAACGTTCCTGTATGCTTGTCAGAGTTTGAGTTGGATGAAAATTGATAGAGCCCACAGGCTGTGGTGCTAATTTTAGTTGAAATCACCTAAGTGGTTTGGTTGATTTTCCATCCACCTTCCGTCTTCCCCTCCCCCATCCAATCTGTCTACATAGCGTGAAGGTACCTTGAGAAGTGTATTTTTAAGAGTAGAGACAGGTGAGAGGCAGTAGGAATTAGAGGTCTGCTCAGGCCTGAATTTTAAACCTGACCGGAAACCGACCCGACCACACTCACCCGAAACCGACCAGAGCCCGAGCAAGCACATATTTTTTTTGGACCTGACGCGACCTGACCTGTCTCAATTCAATATAGACTGCCCACACCCTAATAAAGAATGATTGCCAGCAAACGTGATTGTCAGTAAATGAAGCACACACAACCAATAAATAAATAAACAAACTAGTAAGGTTTTAACATCGTGTAATACACAACCAACTGTACTTATCATCCTTTCAGCGCCATTCTATTTACCAAACCAAAAAAGCAACATATCATACTCACATACTATTGTCTATCCGTCGCATCGGACACATGAAGAGAAACGTAGCAAGTACACACCAATGTGGTTAATCAAAAAGTCCATGTATGACTATAACTTGTCCAGAGGCAATAGGAATTGTATTATTTTAATTTAAAATTGTATTGCAAACATGTTGCCGTCTCCTCGAGTTTTAAAGATAGCGAGGTCAATTGTGTTGTAGGGATTTTATGTTTTTATGTTTTAGAAAAATGAATACAATTTTATTCATGTATTTATTATTTAAAAATCCCCTAGATGCCGCTTAACTTTGCAATGGTGTCTTACCCACCTAACTTTTCTTCTTTTCTTTGTGCTCGTTGCTGTCAACAACATGCAGTCCGAATTTAAAAAAAAAAAAAAAAATTGGCAATTGCTGTCCTTTTCTCATCACTATCTTCTGAGGAGATCAGTAGGCGGGCACTGCATGTCTTAAAGCGCATTTGATTGGCTATTGGTAGGTAGCACATTGCTTCTCTTAACCAATAAGATTTCAGTGCCCTAGACACTGATATATTTAGAGCCGGTGATTGACACCTCCGCAACAGTGTACTTTCTCAGTGTAGGTAGATGAGTGCTGTGCGCTTGCAGCTAAGGCACGCTCTTGTGTAAAATCTGATGACAATTGGTAACACTACATAATTCCTGTATTTGGCCCCAATTTATCATAAAAGGAAACATAAATTGGTTTAAAATATAGGTTTCTACATTCTTTTTTTATCACATGTCAAAGCTTGCAAGCCTAAAAACCTCATTAACATGTACTGTACATTTCTACACAAGACTGGTGTAGCATAGCCTACTGAACACCCAGTGATGCACAGTGCGTTTGCTAATACTCTGATACAGAAACTGTTTGAAAACCATACAGCTCTCTCAATGCTGATGAATTTCAAACCTGTCTGACTCAGCACTGATTAGATCACAGAGCTGACAGCCTGAGAACTATCCTAGCTCAAGCTGCACACATCTCCTCTATGTGGCCAAAATCACTTTGTACAAGAGTTTTTTCCCCCCCTTTTTCAGTGTCACCACTTGTTGCTAAGCAACCTCACAGAATCAGAACCCTGTATAATACCTCCTCAGTACTTGTGGGATGCTTTTCAAATGTAATCTCTAGTGCTCATAGTTTTTGTTGACCTGGTAGGGATTAAATCACCAGACATACATTCTCTACTGAGTTGGGTCCAAACCGGTAGACTGTTACTATATCCCCATGCATTTCCTCTGTAGCTCACTTAGCTGAAGTTAAATCCCTCATTGGTAAAATGTACTAACTCAGAATATCTATGGAGTTTTCTTTATTGAGTGTGTGTGTGTGTGCTTTTTTTTTTTTACAGTCAGGAAGCTTTTGATTTATTAGAGTGGAAATATTTAGTTTGTTTGCAAGCCAGTGCCGTTGTTTCAATTATGCAAATCCGACGTCTGAAGCATTTGCACGTAGGCCAGTTGCAAAGGCTTGTTAGCACATTTACATTCAAAGCAACATGCAGAAGATTGCTGTTTGCAGTGTTAATTAGTGACTTGATCTCAGGAACGTAGTGGAGGAGCAGATATTAAAGGCAGAGAG
Source organism: Acipenser ruthenus (assembly GCF_902713425.1). NCBI lineage: Eukaryota > Metazoa > Chordata > Actinopteri > Acipenseriformes > Acipenseridae > Acipenser > Acipenser ruthenus. The sequence continues at coordinate 22,246,544 of NC_081209.1, forward strand.
ATTACATTTCCCTTCTAATGGGTGCAAAAGAGGCAACCTTCAGGCCCTGATAACTTCCCTGGTGGAATGGATAACAGCATTTCAAGTTTAAGTTTGTTTCACACTGTAACTATTAGTCTTATCACACGACTGACCTTCCTCAGCACTTTCAACACCCCCTCAGCAACTAAGTTTCCATAATGTAAGCTGGCAATGCACGCAGTGTAAATGTGAAAAATATAAAAGTGCCATCTTCCTGTTGAAGTCGGTTATGACTTATGAGGGCTTATACTAGAGATCTTTGGTTTGAAGATAAAGGACTGCAAACATATCAAAAGTAATGACTATGGCAGTGGCAGTTCTGTAGTACAGTTTCGGCAGGTAACTTCCTTGATGAAATAAGCATGGTATTTATTGAGGCATAGTCATATATACCTCCAGAACACAGTCATAGTCCAGAGATTCAAAATTTACCAAGATTCCTACATAATATAATTCATGCTAGTGAAATAAGTCTGCAATTGGTGTATAAATGGATGAAATGAATGCCCAGGTTTTGCTAGTCATTAAAGATCATGCTCCAGCCATGCAATACACATTATCAGCTGCCCTCACATTAAGGAAGCTGCAATCTCTTGATAAGGAAAGTCAGTTTTTTAAATGTAGGCTATATTACATTTATATGAGGATCTCATTAGCTGTGGGGAAATGGAAGGGAACTTTTCACAAGGCAAATCTCTAATGGTGCATGCAGTGAGATCTTATCCATTTGAAAAAAGGTTACAAAATCAAAATAACTGCTTACTCGCAATCCCTTAATAATCTCAGAACCTAACTGGTTAGAAATATTTTTTTTTACAAAATGTCAAGTTCATTGGATTATAGTCAAATGAAACGTCTATAGGAGGCAAAGAGTGCATGATAAATGTCTGGTCAAGATTTGTGCAAAATCGGTGCAAATTTGTGGTTATTGTTTTCACCATATTATTGCATGTCACAGACAGAAGGACACGAACAGCACATAAGTACCCTAAAAACTGAAACAAAAACGACACTAAAAATATGAAGAAACAAATGCACTTCTTGGCAAATCAGATACATTTAAAATTATTTGAAGCATAAATCTGGAGTATGTAACATGTTTCCTATAATCTCTAAATGAAATAACTTAATATAATTATTCAGTGTAGTAATTCTGTATATGTAATATGGTTGAAGCTAACACAATAAATCATACCTGTCGTGCACTTCCATTCCCTTTAAAGGTCACTGTCACAAAGACGGCCAGAGTGGGTTGCGTCAGACCAGAAAGGAATACACAGACAGAGACGGTGGTGATGATGAGCTGAGTGCAATGGCTGCATTCAGCGTTTATTAACAAATAAAAGGGTTGTAAATAGCACAGAAAATAAAAGGTTTGAAACACAAAACAGGACACGGCACTGGTAGCCAAAATGAACAGGTAGACAAAACGGACAGACACTAACAAACAGGGACGAACAAACACGGTGAGAAACACTTATTATTATTCTTCTTCTTCTTGTTATTATTTTTATCTCCTCTCTCTCCCGTTCTTTCGCCCTGAACACCCAACCCCGACTGACAGAAACGTGCATCTATATATACTGTTGTGCTGGGATTCAATTACTAATTAATTACTCACTTGAATCCCAGCACGTGAATTCATTACGTGAAACCCCGTGTTCACATATTATATTTTAAATGCACGTGCGTGATGTGCAATCCCGTGCCTAAATACAAATATACACTTTTAAATACACGTGAAACACAGACCCGTTTATATCCCGTGTACCAATCTATACACCAACATTAACACACGCAACATACAACACAACACACAAATTCACACAGGGGCGGGGCGCATTGCCACAGTCACAGATGTGCAGTTTTGAATGAAGCTCATAGCAAACATTTATTGTCAGTTGAAAACACGGTATCTGAAACATTACTGTTACCTAGAATTGTGTTGATTGTCCGCACACACTGCAAACTTACATTACTCAAAATCACTGGCATAGAGAGGTTTATAGATCAAAGCTGTGCTGTGTGTTGGTTGCTTCAAACTGTCAGTGTAGTTGTATCTCAATAGCAACAAAAGAGCACATTCCTATTGCTTTACATCATTTTATAGTACTCGTAACATAGCATGACATTTTTGTCATCTGTATGGAAAAAAAAACTTTGTCTGTGCTTGTGGTTTTGTATACGATGCAACCTCCTCTTAAAAACTGCTGTAAAAAGAGGACAATCCCCTCTAACATATCATTACTAAAATATATGAAATCTAATAATTATTGAAATGTATTTAGTTATTTATCTGAAGTTATTTATTCAGGATTAGTCCAGTGAGTTGCAAGCACCTCGTACGCAGGTACGCCAGCAGCAGCAAGACGATCACTAATCAATCAGGTGCACAGGCAATGAAATGCACATACAGTCGGCCACCAGCAGGTATAATTGCATTGGCTTCAGCTTGTTGAAAGTTGTCTTTCAGGACTACTACCTTAATTGACAGAAGGGTGGATTTGAGTTGAAAAAATCAAGGGCTCCCTCCTGAGCTTTTGCTTATGAGAATACCCTTTTTTGGTATGTTGCTCATGCAGATGGTTGAGATGCATGTGTGTTTTCAGGGATGTTTAGATTATGAGGCAGTGGTTCTTTGGTCTTTGAATTTGGACCCCATAGCCCCCTGACTCCAAATGTGATTTTTTTTGTTAAATTGCACAGTCTCCACAGTGTCTCCTTGTCACAGATGTACTCAAAGGGTTTTTGATAATTGGTTAAAAGCTCCAAGTTAGATTGTTTCAGATCTCACAGAGTAGGTTACATGCAGATGAGCAGCAGTCGGCTGCAGACGTTTCAAGCTGTTTTTCCATTTTTTGATCTTCAGCGATAGCTAGTATCTCATCTAGAGTATGTGATGCTTCTTGTGTGACAACAGGATGTTTACACTTGAGACATCTGTCGGCCATCTACCTTAAAATGATTACAGAACCGGTGGCAATCATACATGGATTTCAGTAACATCTACAGCGTTACACTAAATATTTAGCTTTGATTTAAAATAAAAAATTTAAATATAGAAGTGCAATAACTATATTCATCCAGCAGGTTCAGCGTGGTTCTTAGTAAAAAAAAAAAAGCATAAGAAACAATGGAATTAGCCATAGCCCTTTACATAGCCATGTAAAACGCTCTTTATATTTTTACAATTATACAATATATTGACAACCAATCGATAGTAGATGTCTATGGAAGAAATATTCTATCAAGGTTTCTGTAATCAGGCAGCACAACCACACGTTGCAGAAGATAACCCGTACAATGAGACACAGACACATGCACTTCCTCATGTCTTTAATACAAAAAAAGTCACTTTCCAGGCTTTCAAGCCCATTAGTGTGAGAAAAATGAAATATCTTCTGTCTTGTGTTCAAGCCAGATCTTTTTGGCAGTTGAGTCTTGAATGGCATGCCAGACACCTGGTTACTGTGAACACAATAAGTGGCTTAAGGATCCCATGTTTATTTAAAGACAACGATGCTTAGATAATGGTTATTAAGCTAAGTGTTCAGAATTGACTTATCCTTTTGAGCAGGCAGGTGTGGTGCAACAACTGTGATACATGTGCTGAGACTGCATGGTCATGTGATCCAATGCCAAGTAATTTTTGCCCATGAGGATCAGAAATAGTCGTCTTCTACTGAATTCCAACTGGCTTCGCTATTTTAATTAACACCGTCTCCCATATCAGTGATGTTTTATGGTGCCAGATACTATCTGCTTTACTATCTGCTGGGATGCATATTGGGATATGGTGGTGGTGCCCGTTTGTATTTATACTTTTACTATCAAACATATACCATCTATGGGCCTATAGCTTCAAATATATATTCAATAGGAGTGGATGTCGTTACATATGTAAGTATAAATCACTTTAACAGGCAATAGCTGTCCCTTTATTATATTCAAGGTATCTGTAGCTTGTTATGAATGACGATTCCACTTGCCATATTAAAAGCTTTATAAGGGCATGCTGTGCAAAGTGTCTAAGCTTTTACAGCATCTTCTATGTGTGGTGCACTACAAGCTTTCGAAATCAATACGGTCTGTCAGATGTGTTGGCAGGCTACTAACTTTCCTACGGTACCTGCACTGAAAAAGTGCCAGGATCAATTATAGAATATCACTAGAGTTGTGTCACTGAAGGTACTGTAGGAAGCAGGGGTTGTATGACATAATGTGAGAGTCCTGGGACATGAAAGACAGGTCCAAGAGAGGGTAGAGACATTTCTCTGGGGAAAGATCTTAGGTAGACAGTTTGGACTGAAATGCAGATTAGAAGGCAGTGTAGGGTAGTCTGAATAGAACTAAGAACTAGCTGAACAGCTTCAGAGTCTGTGAAGGTCAGGATAGTGATAAAGTACAGTTATTCATAGCTTGTATTATGCTAGAGAGTATGTACTATAGCGGTATATATGAAGGGGTTAAAATTAGAAAAAAGAAGCTTATACAACTGGCAGTGTAGAGAGAGGAATTTGACTGGAAGGTGTTCATCATGGAAATGTACAAGGAACAATGAAAGCCCATCTTAACCAAATTTTCTGTAAATGTAATCTTCCCATCACAAAAGAGACATTCATGAGGTTTTTGTTGAGAACATTTTAATGTGAAACCATTTACACATCTAAATTGGCTTCCATCATTTGAAATACTTGAAATAGTGGCTTTTGATGCTAAATCTTTGGAGGAAAGAAGTATCACTGGCATCCTGGTAACTTACTTGAAGCAGACAAGCATCTCAGCTTTTCCAACAGTAAGTTTTAGACGACAGAGCAGAAGCTTGCTGGGTCAAAACATGGTTTATCCTTCCATTCCAAGCAGTCGTCTTAAACAGGATTTGGTGTAAAACTAGTATTGACAACAGACTTCTTTATTTCATACAATTGCTAAAGAAACAATCCTCTCTAACAACTTTAATTCTATTACACTTGCTAGTTCAGAAAGGACTAGTGTTTCTCACTCTCAATTCAGGAGGGAACGCTGCAGCAGTATCTCAAAAATAGCTTTATATTGTGGCCAACACAGAAAACCTCTTTTCCCCAGCAGAAAGCCGAGTGCTTTCCCTTAGAGATTTACGCCACCTGTTTGTTTTCATTTTCGGATGTTGAAATCTTAAATACTTTACCATGTTCACCCCCAGGGAGTGGAGGTGTAAGATTAAACAATAAAGGTGACAGAAGAGTTGCGGTTGTCGTGGCAACTGGGGATTATGATTTATTAATCTCCACTCTTTCGAATTCAAACAAAACCATTTTGGGTTACGGAGCTTTCTCCAGAGAGTAAGCTGAACCTACAGAACAATTGAGAAACGTTGCATTTTTTTTTAAGTGGCTAAAAGAAAAAAAAAAAAGGCAGTGAAAATTGTAGAGATCCAGAGCCTGAATTGTTGTAGACTGGTGTAGAGTTTCTTTGTCTGCTGGGGATTACTGAGGGCTAATAAAGTTTTTTTTTTTTGTATAACATTTTTACAAGTAAAATAAGTACAAATAAAAATGCAAACCTTAACACACTTTAATTTATTATATAGAATGAAGGCCACAGTCTGTTTGGTAATTAAGAAATACTAAAAGAAACTAAATAAATAAAATGACAAACATTTTGACTGAAAGCCTCTTTCAGTGTCTTCAGTTTGTCAAGTTCCCTGGTTAATTAACCCTTTAAGTTTTACCACAGTACATTTGCAGGATTTCTCCAGATAAGGCCATGCTTTCAATGCACACTGTCCTGTTTTCTTTTTTAACCCTGTTTTTTTTTTTTAACTTTGTTTTACCATAACATGCAAGTCCAGTGATTCACTAGGCTTTTACTTTGTTTTACTCTAGTAAAACAAAGTAAACCGTTAAAAGGGTATACATGTACAAGTCATGTAGAATTCTAAGAAATAAAATACTCCCCCCGACTCCTACACTAAGACAGCATGATGCCAGGTTCCATTTCTTGTGGTACAATGCTTTGATTGATTTAACTGGTTTAATTTCTCAAAACCTTGAATGTGCTCCCTTGGGCTACCGTACACTGCAGTGCTAAGTAGGGTGTATGTGGGCAAACAGAGCTAAGGCTTCAGTTTACAACTTTAGCTGTACTGCTGTGCACAAATCAAATACAGCTGAAAAAAAAAAAAATCGCATTTCTTTGTCACGTCACACTTGGGTTTAAGTTTTGATTGGCCAGGTATTTTACTCAAGTAAGCTGTAAGCAGGTGGTGATTGAGGTTAATCTTGTGATTACTTCTTAGTGTATTTCTCTGAGCTTTCATTTAAGTCTAGGTTGTTGGATATTCTTGAGTGCTACTGTTTTTACATTATCAAAACATTTTGAATTCTATATCCCTGCTTTTACAAAAAATATATTCTCGCAAAGGAAATCTCGAATTCCAGGACAGATTGCATTGTGGTATTGTAACCTAAAAACAAAGCAGACAAGTGTGTAGATTTCTTGAAATACCTCATATAAACCCCATTCAATTTGGATCATTTTGAAAGTGATTAACGCTTATCATGGCACATGGCATGTGCATGATTTATAATCCAGTATAGCTGGAAATACTGTGATCAGACACCCTGCAAAACCCAATAGCCTTAAAAGAGAAGAGTTTGTGTTCAAAAAGACAATAGAACCCCGATTAAAGGACTTTAGCGTCTGCTAGAGTCTTTTTACACTAGTGGGTCAGAACAGTTCTGAAATGTATAATTATAATACCAGAATTCTGAACCAGCCAGCTTTCTTGTTCTTTCAGTTCTGTGGTTAAACTAGGTACCCAGAAAAAGAGTTCTGTTTTGGGCCTTTTGATTCTTGTGCCTTTTCTTTAGTGAAGTCAAACTCTCTGAATACTAAAAGTTCAAATGTGACCTAAGGTGTATTTTGCGCACTGACACTCTGTCGTAGCGCTGTGTCAAATGGGATGGAGCCATCTCGTCTGGCAGCAGTATTTGGCATCAGCACTCAACACTTAGCTGCGGGGATGCTCCTTCCAGCACCTGAAACGGCGGCCAACAAAGGAGCCGGTACAAAAATGTACTTTAAAAACCTGTCACACATTTTTTTTCTTCTTTTTCTTAGAATCCACAGTGCAATAATACTCCCCCCAACCCTTAAAAATAATAGCTCTAAGCAGGTACAGAAGAATATAAAGTTGTTTATGAGGCAATTTCAAGTTTTCGATGATGAGTGGGGATGGAAAAATTGCATACAGAAAGAAATTACTGAAATGAGGACATTACAAACTTGCTGGGTTTTTTTTGTGTCAGACAGTTTTCTATGTGGGAAGTGACTTCTCCATAAACACCACCATCTATAAAATGATTGTCCTTGCAGTGCTAAGCATTTATAGTAAATCCCTTACTTCGGGGGCCATTGTGTACAACAAATCTATACATAGCATGTCATAACTGCTGCACTATACAGTGACTGCCTGTTGTACCCCTTTTAAAACATTAACAATAAAATATAATGGAACAGCTTCAAAGATAGAGGTCACCTTAATGTTTCTTATTCCCAGTGGCTGTATTTCTCAGTCATATATATTTTATGAAAATCCCTGTAAAACATCACTCTAAAGATCACCACACACAACCCCACCCCCTCCTCTCGCCTTTCCTACAAGCCACCATTTGCATTTGTCTTGTATGTTGATGCGTACCTGTCTGCAAGAGGAGCTTGAACCCAGTCCCAAGACGGACTGTTAGATATTTTATACTGTAATTTCTCCTGGAATTGTCTGCCAGAAATGTATATTTATACATAAGGGCAGGCCGTTTCCTAACCCACTTGCACAGAGGACATATACTTGATACCGTTTTCAAGTCTGTAAGACTGCAAGCAGCTCAGTGAGCCAGTTTGTCAAGAAGACACAACTTTCTAAAAATTGATTTGTAAAGTGGTGTAAGTTCTTGTCTTGTTGAAATAAAGATTTGACACATTGAAATGAGATTTGGGACCTTGCCTGTTATAAACATTGACCTTGCCCTTTCTGGTTACTGGTTAAAGAAACTACAGTAGTTGTCGAACCTAATTCGTTGGCGACCACATTTTGTTATTTGAGAGTCATATTGCTGAGAATAAAAGTGACTGCCAAATGATGTTCAGACAACAGAAAGTATGAATCGGGGGTGTATGGCAGATTATATTCAAGTTCTATTAGGCTTATAATTAAATATGTTCATGAAACGAGTTGGCGGATAAATGTTGCAAAGAGTGCTAACCAGTGCTTCCAATGGATTTTCTTTTATCCCCTACATTGTGCTGAGAATCTTTTGGGTCTTTGATTGTTTGTATGTTAATTCAGGGTACAGTATGGAAATATTTGAAATGCAACACTACATCCTGCTGTAAATCAAGTGATGCGTCCTGCTACCTGCATATTCCACACACAAGTATAAAATACAAGCATAAAACCAAAAGTTCTTTGTCAGAAGAAAAAGGGAACCAGTGATAACAATGCTACTGGTCAAAAATCTGCCCAATCAATCAACAGTCTTGGCTGAGCCACAGCAGGTCAAGAAGAGATTTAGAGCATCCGCAAGTAGAATGTGAAGAAGTGGATCATGTACATGGTGAGAAAGTAGAGGAAAGGAGAGGGTGAGCTTAGGGGATACAGAAACAAATTGATGGTCTAAAATAAGAAGTGGCCTTGGTCAGAGTTGTGGCAGATGGAGGTTCAAAGAATAACATTTTGCCAGCATTCTGTGTGCGATGTGGTGCCAGCACTGAGCACAGTAGGGGATAAGAGGCAAGGGCTTTACCCTATGCGGAAAGACAGCTGCTTTGCTGTGTATCCTAATGGTAACAAGGTCACTTTGGGCCATGGGCGTTTTCAGTCTCTGTGTGAAGGTGCTGAATATCCTAGAAGGAATAAACTGTTAAAAGAGTGCTGGGTGCAAGAGAATGGCCAGACGGCTTGTTTTTCAGAAGATTGTGCACCCTGTAAAGCACTGTTTCACTATAAAGCCGACATGGGTAACTGTCAGTAATTCCATCATGGGTGGGAGCAGTGGATGACTAGCTTCTCGCACACTTTCATTTAAGTGCAAAATGTGTGCTTTTGTATAAATGCACCCATTTGCAGTGTGGGGTAATCCATGTGGCTTTCATAGCTTCACAAATAACAGAGGCACAATCTAAAAAGGAGAAGTACTGTAATGATGTGAACAATTTGGTGTTTGTGGAAGCTTTCAGATGTAAACCAAAGCACTGTAGGACCTGGGCTAAGGTGAAGCATAGGGTTCAATACATTGTCATCCTGCGAGGGGAAGTTGATATGGAGGAAAAACATCTGGAGCCCTTTGGTGGCATTTTGGTAGTTTGGCTGAACATCAACTGAAAGTGCTTTTTTCAGAGACAAGTACTACTTGCAGTTTACACTGATACATTTAAATTGATTTCAGGCAATATACAAATTAATTCGCTTAATTTAGTTAAACCTATCATGTGGGTGTAGGTTAACAAAAGCCAGGGCTCTTGAGCAGAGGCTGAAGTGGGCAGGGGCACAGTATGTGTGCAGCTCTCTAATATTTTCTTTTCTGTTTGTTCTGCTGTATCAAGGACGCTACCTGGCTGCTACAGAGACAACATGCGAGGTTAGTTTTATGTGCAGGGATCCTAGGAATCCATTTGCTGCAGAATAACACGGAAAAATGCAGATTTTCTATTGTTTTACACTTGGGGAGGGGCAAAAAACATGCAAGTCTTTTTTTTGTTTATTTGATAATAACCAAATCCATACACACATCATTTATAAACATTAACACAGGTAACTTTGCTTTAAATTTATGTATACATACCTGTCTAATAAAACTGCTTCTGGTAAGTTCATTGTTGAATGGGACTTCAGTCAGTATCCAGAGCTGTTCACAGATGCCAAAAACAATAACACTCACCCATAAAGATCAGATCAGAGCGTTTGGCAAGGACAAATTTCACACCGATGGTAATGTGCTGTTTTGTACTTCATGCAGCAAGTATATAGATTACACTCGTAGGCAGAACTTGTAGAACACATGGGAAGCGCTAAACATAAATTGAATGAAAGGAAACGTAAACAAGGTGAGGCCGAAACAGCAGGCCCATCGAAAACACTGAAACAGAACACTGTTTGGATCATGTCAGCGTCTTACAACTGCCAAAGAACAGCGTGAATTGTTGTTTCAGATTTTGTCAAAATGTGTGTAAAAGCTGACATTCCTCTGTACAAACTGGCAGTTCGAGATTATCTGAGCAAGCACGTAAAGGGAGGTGGTGCCATTCCAAATTCAGACCAATTGTAGCTGGAATGCTGCAGCTCTATTTTAACAATAGCCGTCCGGATGACGAAGGTAACTCTGAGTTGAACTAACATGAATATTTTTTTTTTAAACAGGGAACTATTTGTATATAGAACTATAATACAAGTCAGTCTGGTGCCCCCACCACATTTTCTAGGATTTTGGAGGAAGTGAAAGCCCCCAAATATCACAAGGTTGCTACTGAAACACTAATGAAAGAAGTCTCCTACACGGGACACTTTTAAGTCTGTAAATTGGCATTGCAGCTAACGACTATAAAGAACAAGCCAAAGACTGAACTTTGCTATATTACTATTTTTAGACAGGGTTAGGGTTAAGCTTCACCTTCTTAAGAGTACGCCTCGAGATATTAGACAAGAAATTAAAAGGAGAATGACTGGAGGGTAAGGCATTGCATATCATATGGAGATTACAGCACCTTCCAATGAGGCCAAACTTTTTTTCCTTGCAGTTTTCTTTTTAAAGTCACGGTCAGAATGGATCGCGGTGGAGCAAGGCGCTCCGAAAGTGCCGCCAGCTGCTGCCGCTTTCTCAGGGCCCTTTTCTTTTTGCTGGCCGGATTAATCAGGAGCACTGAACTACGTCCATGGGGATTTGGAGAGTGTAATTGGTTTCAGCTGACACTCGGCAAGTCAGGCTGTGAAAAAGGCTGGATGTTGACAGAGCTGAGCAGACCCAGCTGTTTCCATTCCCTCCTCAGCTGCTTTAGCCTTGTATCCTTTTCTTAACTTTCTTACTTTCTCTCTTTGTTTGGGGGTCCTAATCTGCCACGTGTTATTTAATCCAGGTAACAACTGTCCAAGTGTTTTCTTTTAATTATTATCAGTGCTGAGCTGCAAAAAAGAAGGTCAAAGGGTTTAAATACTTGTTTGGGTACTCTCAAATCAACATAGATGCAGATTTAAACTGGTTATATTAGAAACCTAGTCATAACCCTGACATTATGACCCAAGTTTCGTCATCAACAACTTAATCTCTTAGACAGTTTTTCTGAGTCAGGCATAATAGGCCTGTATGAGATGTGACGGTTTTCAGCAGTCATGAAATTCTCTACTAGTTACCTCTTTTTTACTTGATAGGGATTTTGGCATTGACATGTACTGAAGTAGACGCTTCTGTAGTATCATTTTTTGCTGATCTTGGAATAAAACAGTTTTCGGTACTCAGACAGCCCACAGAGAAAGTCCACTGGAAAGAGCTGCAGATATGTATCATTCACTTATACTATCTCACTGTCTCTCTTTTTGTTGCTATAGTTATTCCACGGCAGGATGGCCTCACCAGGGACACATTAAAGTAGTGTTCCCTTAGACAACAGTTGATTGTCTAGTTTGCCACAGTTTGTCAGTTTGAGCCTCAGGCCATGAATATACAGACAAACCGGTTGAGAATGGATTGTAAATGGCTGGTGACTGACTGGATTTGAGGTGATTGATTTTATTGCTGTACAGTAGCTGTTTTTTACCATCTATATCCCTGTCTAGCTGCAGACAGTATACAGCAACCGGCCTGGTTTTCCGTACTTCTTGTTGTGCCTCTCTGAGACTTTGTCAGCTGCCTTTTGAGGCTTATAAGAAGACAAATTCTACTAGCCCCAGGTGACAGATCACATTGTCACATGATTTGAGTGGGATGAGGAAGAGAGCTCAAAGCCAGGTAAAGGCAGATTTAGAGAAAAGTGATAATAACTCAATATAGGAGAAACGGAACCACTCAGAATCATTGGAAATAAAATGAAGAAATTAGAATGACATTTGAAGCTGTTTATTCTTTAATATTTCTCTGGAGTGGTTTGTTGAGCCTTGGAGTCAGTGAGATTCAATATCACTTTCTCCAGTTTTCTGGAACCGGTGTATTTGCATGATAAATGAATAAAAACTCCTACAGATGGTGACTGTGCGGTTGTTATCAGCAGGTTTGTATTCACTATATTGCAGTTTTGTATAAAGCAAAGTTTCCTCGCTCAAGCTGTTTGTTTCAGCATTAAGCATTGTCAACTCTTGCTTCTTGCTGCGGTAAACTCCCTTTTCTCTGCTATTTCTAATAAATCTGAAATTTGCCTTATAAATAGATATTAGCACAGCGGAAATGGACAATCTTGGTCCTTTTAAATTTATGTTTGATATTTAATATTTTAAGAGTCAAAATCCATTTTTTTTAACAAGTTAAAGTAAAGAACTACGATCTCAAGACAATTTAATGCCAGTGGGCTTTGGAATATTTATAGTCAGATGTTTATGATGCCAAAGACCAGGGCTGGCTTCTCATTAGCTGATAAATCAGTTGCTAGTACTGGAGCCATAATGGTCTATTGGGTACATCTTCAAAAGAAAAGTATTTATTTCTATCAAATGCCACTGCCTCTTTGCATTTGGGGGATGAAGTGGCTTGGGTACAAGATACATATAAAAAGTGCATGACCAAAGTAGAAGAAAAAATAAAGTACACAAGAATATCAAACACATTAAACATATTTTAAAGAGATTTGCCAATATTCTGTAAATAGCGCCTCTCATAGATCAGAAGAGCCAAGTGATCCAAATGAACTTCAAAGTTATCGAGGCTCTGACTGAACATTTTAATGCAAACCAGTGGCATAGCTGACAGTGGACATCCAGCTGTGTCACAATGGAAGGCTGTTTATAAACACTCGCTCTCCCAGGATCTTAGGTAGACTTTAGAGTTATATTAGCCCAAATTTCCATGGAAAAAAAAAAGTTATTTCCCTGTCAGTCATTTTTGGTATACAGAACGTATTGAGCTGACCTGCCAGGCAGCCACTGATTTATACAATAAGATTTGGATTTCACTGTTTTGCTGTTAGGATGCTCGTGATCTTAACATTCCACAATGTTAAGAGCATTTAAATGAAAGCCAGCTGTAGGGGAAAAGTGAATGCAATTCAACATATCTCAGAAGCACTGATGACAATTGCAAACCCCATGAAACCAAGGCTGCGATGCTATTTATTCTTATAGTGTTTGCTTATGGGTTCGCATTTTTGCTACACATCAAATATAATTTGATCTCCCCAGAGGCAGTAACAGCCTCCTGAGTTGAGGCTTCTGGCTTGAAATGGAACCCGAATCATGATTCTACAGAGCTTTGCTATGTTGTGGGATCTCGACACTTTGCAGTATGTATTATTGGTATGGTTCTGGACACTGGCGTTTCAGGAGGGCGTGGGTGGTGAAAATTGAAAAAGGATTCTGTGCTTAGGAGAGTTGTGCCAACGTGGGCTTCATCATCCCCTATCTATAATAATAATCTTGGCGGTGTTCTACCGTTGCAGTAATCTTCAAAAGAAGCCCTTTCTAAATGGATTAGAAATACTGCCCCCTTTGAAGGCTCGCTGTCTTATAAATGTTTTAATAAAGTGCTCTGATGTTTGCCCATAGAGCCTTGTTAAATCCTTGAGTCTCGAGTGCTGCCTGGCAGCGTGGGTTTGTAGTACTCATTCAGATATGGCTGGTGTCCAGCAGTTGCGGAGGTTGAGGCAGAGGGATTTTTTTGCAAAGCAGAGGAGAAAGAATGAACATTAAAACACTCAGATGTCTGGCTGTACACACAGAGACTTTGACAGCATTGTTCTGTTTGAAATCTTGGAGTATGCTGTTTATTCACTTCTTGGATTTCTGCTCATTCTTTTGATACAATGTTTCAGGTTACTGTTTTAATTCTACTTTTTTGTCACCTTTCAATGAGGTTTCTATATTGAGTAATTAGAGAAGGTATTGCCTGCTAGATATGGGCGGTCTAATCAGATTATAGTACCCAAGATCAATTTGTGCCAGATCACACCGGATCAAAAATCTGGTGCCTTTTTGCCTGACAGGTGAGAATTATACATGTTTCAAATGATGAACAGTATGACAAAAAAAACAGTAAAGAACTCTATATACATAACATGTACACTAAAAAAAGCTTTCCTGTTTCATGAATTAAATATAAAAGTGTACTGTAACGATGTGACGTCTGCGTTCAAAGGAAGATGAAACAGCAAAAAACTAGTGTAACAACAACAGTGTCATCGCTCCTGGTCATCAGATTAATCGGCCAGCCACCGGTATTGTTCAGATCTGAAGATTATCTTAAAACATGGATGGCAAAGGCAGCACGAAACTCCAATCCACAAGCAGATGAGGACAATCAAGGGCAGTATAATGGGTCTAGAAACAAAAATGCCATCCCTTATTCCCATTATAATATCCCAAATGAAACCCTGATATAATCTTTTATGGTAGTTTTGCTTTGGTAGTATAAAACAGGTGTGGGTTAAACAAGAGATAATACAAAAGCAGTTCATTCATGCACACACAGAGTTTGCGTTAAATTCTGAAAATTACTCGATTATACGTCATTTTAGAGCTGTGCTATTGCTCATTTGAAACTGTAATTTGATCGAAATGTCTGAAAATATATAGTGCACTCAACAGTATACAGCTTCTCATCATTTACCCTGTAGACTCACAGCAAAAAAAAAAAAAATGAAAACAATGTCCTCACTACAGATAAATGAGAGAGAATTCATATTAAGTGACATTTAAGTTTAATATAGCTGTGGTTAGCAGGGTGCATTTAATTATTTTCTTCTAGCTAATGACATTCTCGTTTTGAAGTGATCCGTTTTCAATAATGAGTCTGTTGTTCTCTCCAGATAATAAGAACAGGAGGGAGTGTCTGCCTCACCAAAGTGCTTGTTTTAAGGTTCTCGTTAACCCTGACCAGTAGGACAACACCAAGCTGCCCACTTGCTGACTCAGTAAATGCTACATTTGCATAATTGTCTGTGCAATTGGAAAGCTGTAACTGAATTGCACTCCTTTATTATAAACCTAGGATTTGGAGTACAAGCTCAAGCTGCACTGTCGTGAATGCTGTAATGTATTCCACGGTGTGGTGGAGCCACAGATATTTGGCTAGGAAGATGAGCGCAGCTGGGACTTCCACGCGAAGCAATATCAAATGTGCATCTCGTAAACTTCAGCTGGGGCTGTGTGTGTGTAATTTGTTTCATTCCACTGAAACTTGCCGTAGCTGAACAATTAATTGAGAAAGTCTGAAGTATAATTAATGTAATTAATATGTGCTGTGATTCAGCAGAGAGCTAATTAAACAGAGTGATGGATACAGGTCAGGCGACATCCAAGAGGAGCAGAATGTTCTGCATTGGATTTGTGGAAAAAATGAAAATAAAGAAATCAATAACATCCCTGTATTACTGGACTGATAAAGCAATTGGTGTTGCATTCTGGTCCACAGTCTACAACTGAACTAAAATAAAGCTCTTTTGCATTTGGACAGTCATGTCAAATATCACTTTTTAGTTTATGTTCTAAATTAATTTAGAATATTTTACCAGGATAAGGCATTTTAGAGGTTGCTCTGAATAGCCTAAATGCCACTTGAACAAACTCTAATAATACATCATTACCTTTCTTTTGTAATAATATATTAATAATATATGACTCAATGTGATATACAAAGAATTTATATTCTTTGTATAAAAAAATTATATTCTTCAATAACAACTTCTTAGACACTTACAGCACGATGTCATAATTTGGTTCAGTTTGATGAACCTATCATACTCATGTTGGCCAGTAAAGAGGAGGAAAATCTGAGGTCAAGATTGGGATAATGGTGGAACACTGATTAGTTGTCAGCAAATGTGTCCACAATTACAATTTGAAGGCCAATGCCCACCTTTTAACATATCTTTTATTGCATTTTGTCACACCCCATTCAAAGAAGTTACAGGATATTACAAAGAGAATGTGTGAGCTCACAGGAGGGGCCATGAAAGATGTTGTATATATTAATGTAATGACTCCCTTGACTGAGCCACTTTCCTTTTTAACACTGCTTTCTGTTCCTATAATTTCCTATAATTTGTGTGTTCCCTTTGTAAGAGCAGACAGCAGCAAAGTGTGAAGCCCTTTGAATGTCAAGATTAGGCCTGAAGTAAGTGCGTGTGTGTGTGTGTGTGTCTTTGCCTTGGATGGTGGGCAGGCTCAGATCTCTCCCTGTCTAGCCTGAAGAGAGCTGGCAGTCTCGCAGCTACCCTCTGCGTTCAAAGGTAGACCAGCCTTTGGCAGGGAAGCCTTTTGATGTATTCTCCTACACAAATGTCGCATCGCAACCTTGGTTGTTGTTCGGTATTAGATATGACAGACTGGGAAAAGAGGTTAATTTGTAGTCTCGATGCATTTCATTACATCCAATTCCTTTTCTGTTACAGCCGTGGAAATATGTTTCTGCATTCTACTGAAGATGGCAAAGATCTATGGAAAGAAATTAATCTATTCCTGTGGCTATTCCTGTGCTTTCTATACAAAATGCAAATGAGGACATCACTCGATGGGAGTGTTAAGCCCACGTAGTGGTACAGTAGCCCAAACGCTACTATACATGTGCTGTAGCTGGAAAAAAAACATGTAGTGCAGTGGGTCTAGAGGAGACACGCACTGATTCGCTGTAATGAGGAAACCAGGCTGTCTTAACTGTCATGATGGATCTACGTTCAATAGGTGATGATTATCACATGACTAGTTCCAAAGATCTTATTGGTTTGAAAAGTTGTGCGTGCAGAGAGTTGGTAGCTATTAGATTTGGTTAATTGTATGTTTACCAGATAGTTTATATTGCTTATAGTTTATATGGCTTACTAAAGCCAAAAACAAAAATGAGTGAGACCATTTCAAGCCGCAAACAAAGTTCAATTTGGTGTCATTTCACTCCAGTCACATCCAGCAAAGGTAAATGTGACATATGTCGTAATGAGCTATCATACAGAGGTGGGTCAACTACAAACCTACACCGTCACCTCAAAACAAAGCACCCAACAGTGTGGCCCACACCTGCAAGAACTGTGGAAGCTGGACCTAGCTCAGAGGTAACTGGAAATCCAGCTTCTTCAACACTTGCAGAAAGTGCCAAAGGAGAGGATCAACCAGTGAGACCAACAAGCAGTGGTAGAACACTGCAAACAAGCCTGACTTGTTATGCCATGCGACCTACAGCTCCTGCAAAGCAGAAGAAACCTGACAAAGCCCTTGCAAAAATGATATCAGCCATTTTCAATTGTTGAAGACAATGGCTTCAGAGCCTTTTAAATTTGTTAAATCAATCTTATGAATTACCTAACAGATAGACTTTGATGAGGTCAGTCCTTCCCCAGCTTTTCAAAAAAACATACTCTGAAATGCAAGAAAAGGTGAAGGCAGCATCAGCTGTGTGCCTTACCAAAGACTGCTGGACATTGATGACAATGTCCAGCTGCATATCAGTAACTTGCTATTTTCAAATTACTTCATGCCATTTGGACTGTTTTCATTCACTGAAAGACACACAGCTGAAAACGTGAAGGACGAACTTCTCTGACAGAATGGGATCTTCAAGAGAAAGTAGTCGCAGTTGTCGGTGACAATGCTGCTAATGTTACTGCAGCAATAAGGCTCACAGGATGGAAGCACCTGCCATGCTTTGCCCACACTTTAAATCTTGTGGTGAGAGAAGCAAGGAAATAAAGCCCACTGTGGATAAGGTAAAAGCACCCAACAGTGTACATCCACCAAAGCACTGTAGCCTCTGAAAAAACTAAGGTCTACACAAAAGCAAATGGGAATTCAGGAGCTTAGATTAAAACAAGATGTTGTGACAAGGTGGAATTCAACCTACCACATGTTGGCTAGTTTTCAACAACTTAAAT
This sequence comes from Acipenser ruthenus, assembly GCF_902713425.1. NCBI lineage: Eukaryota > Metazoa > Chordata > Actinopteri > Acipenseriformes > Acipenseridae > Acipenser > Acipenser ruthenus. The sequence goes on from NC_081209.1 coordinate 22,264,598, forward strand.
AGCCGATTTATATCGACACTTGCACTTGTCAATGCAACCCTGCCAACCTTGAGTCCAGAAGAATGGGATGTTGTGACTGAGTTGTGATATTCTGAAACCATTTGACAAAGTCACAGTTGAAATTAGTTCAGAGAAGTCTGTGTCAGCCTCAAAAGTAATTATTATAGCAAAAGGGCTTCTGAAGATCACCACTACAATGCTAAGAAATGCTACTTTTCATGGACCAGTGATAAAGATGCTAAGTGTCATGCAGACAAGTATGTCTCGAAGATTCCACCACATCGAGTTTCAGACATTATTTGCAGAAGCATCAGTTCTGGATCCTTGCTTTAAAAAGTGTGCTTTTACTAATGACAGAGCAGCAGAAGAGGCAATGAAAAATATCACTGCAGCTGCTGAGAGAGTGAGTGCTGCTAACCCAACTACAGAAAGAAACAGTGAAACAGAAACAACTACAGAAAGTCAGACAGCAATGTTTTGGAAGGATTTTGATGACCGTGTTTCAGATCTTATTTCATCAAGTAATGCCACATCAGACTCGATTATGGAAGGCAGACGCTTCATAGGTGAGCTTCTACTCCACAGAACAGCTGACCCATTGAAGTGGTGGCAAGATCATCATATGGCATACCAGAGGCTGTCACAGCTCATGAAGACAAAACTCTGCATAGTGACCACATCTGTACCAAGTGAACAAAATTTCTCAAAGACAGGTCAGATTATCAATGAAACGAGAAATCGCATTAGTCCTGACAAAGTACGGGAAATTGTTTTTCTAAATGCAAACCTTGCTTAAGTCCCAGGGGGGGCATTATTACTCTCAAGTATCACAGGCCGTTAGTTTACAGGATCTCAAACTCCTACTCAGCCTGTCAGCTGTCAGCTTTAACATCTTGCCCTCATCCTGCATAACTGTACAGTGCACATACACAATAGGCTACTTTATCATGTAAATGTATGATATTTGTTTAGGCCACAGGATATTATTTCTGTTATGTATCATTCTCTACTGTAGTTTTGGCCTGGAATATTGTTTGGTAATAATACCGTTTTTTGGTTTTTTTTGCAAGGTGACTGCTTCTACACAGCATATAATAAAACTGTATTAAAAATTGGCAAGTATGACATAATAATTGGTGAGAGAGAGAGAGAGAGAGAGCAAGAGAGAGAGAGAAATAATTGTTTAGTAACATTATTGCACTGTATTTTGTGTTATCTTTCATGTACATTTCATTAACACTAGAACAGCCTTTTACAATACATGTTTTTATTTTGAATATAAACTACAATATTATTTATACATATATATATATATATATATATATATATATATATATATATATATATATATATATATATATATATATATATACACAAGCCTGTTGTTATCTCTACTGCCTGTTGTTATCTCTACTAGACCTGGCAGCCATCAATTCCTTCGTTTTGTACAAGGTAGGAGAGATTTCATCTTGAAGCTAGCCACAGCGCTTCAACAGAAACATTTCGATCAGAAAACTGCAAAGCTGCAGGCTGCAGAAGCTGAACCTGGATTCTGTGCTGCGAGTGACACACACACAATCATATGTTACTTTTGTTTTAGATTAAAAAACTGATGTGCTTGAATAAAACCTTTGAGTTGTATCCGATAGTTTGTCTTTCATTTTAATACTGATGATGTTTAAAATGTACCGTGATAATGACTGCCGTCTGTGGTTCCAGTGTTGAAGTAGTCCATAAATGTACAGTGTGTGTATGTGTGTGTGTGTGTTAGGGGTGTGAGTCTATGTTTTGTACAGCCTTTCTTCTGGAGATTACGTGATATTAAGTCAGAAGAACTGGATCTTGACTGCTGAAACCTCGTGAGCCATAAGCACGATTCCATGGGTTTTTACAGCTATTTTTATAGCTATATTTATAGCTATTTTTTAGCCCTTAAAGTCGCGTTGCCAAAAGGACGTTCTTTTGCTGTTTCACGATGTATTCGCGTGACAACATCACACAGCCATGACTGTAGAGTGGATTTTCAAGTGCATGTAAACCAAGCCATTTGTAAAACAAACAGTTCATTTTTTTTTTTTTAATTCCTGAAACTGGTGATATGCCTGAAATCCTTTGTAAACTATGTCTGATTTATATTAGGAAACTGTAACCCTTTGATTTACAAGGTACATATGTGTCCCACAAATAAAATGATGAGAACATTCTTGTTTTTGCAATGCAGTGCACAAAATAGGTTTACAATGTACTGACAGGTTGGATCTGGTAATCCAAATGGTCAGTTTCCTTGTGAAACTTGAGTCACTCGCAAATGTGTTTTAAGAAGAAACCGTTTGAACAACCGCTCAATTCTTTGTACACCTTAAGGGGTTAAAAAATACACATTAGTTATAATTCAGCAGATACTTGTATTTCTGTACACTGTTCTGCCTGATTTTCACTCTGGGGGACACACACACACTTTGCACAGACTACTGTATGCAAGTTGTTAGATAACATGAATAACGGCAATTGCAAAAAATCTATTAAGTTTGTCCCTTATCTTCAGCTCCACACTGACCCCTGCTGTCAGAGCCCCAGCATTGTGTAGCTCCTCTGCTATCAGTCTCTGTGCGAGTCTTATCTGTAGTAACTGTGTGTGTGTGCATCTTTACTGCCTAGTATATCTGTAACAACTTCTACTGTGTCCAGCCTGCCTGCATCACTTGACTGAGTTCAGAGCAGGGATTTCAGTTCACAAACCGCAGACGCAGAGAGCCATCTCATTTGCTGCTTGTGGAGCTTGTTGGACCACCTCACCGGCCTTTAAGAGCCATTTAAATCTTAAGTTAAATTTAAATCAACCAAGCTAAAAGGTTCTAAAGAAAATGTAATAAATAAAAAGCATGCACCTCCTGTGAATTTTAAATGGCCCCCGTATTATCTCAAAGGAGATGGCTGTCTTAATGATTTATAAGACGAGGTAGGCCTTTGAGTATTAGCTGCTAAGGGCACTGTTTGCACAGTAACATTGTGTACTAGCAGGTAGACTACATGTTTTCCAGAATAAGCAATGGCCACACAAGACAGGGGTCAATAATTATTTTTCTCCTTCACTTAAAGTGTATATTTATATATATTTTTTACTGTCCCCTAATAAAACAGGCTGTTGCAAGTCCCTTTCAGTCATAAGGGGCAAGACAGCCGATATGACAGAGCTGGTAGTAGGATCTTGTTTGGCAGGTGCTTCTGTATCCAAGAATGGTAGGTGGTGTTTCTTCTTCTTCTTCTTCTTCTTCTTCTTCTTCTTCTTCTTCTTCTTCTTCTTCTTCTTCAATTATTTATCCAAAGTGACTTATAGAAAATTAAACAAAATATAAAAGTATATAAATTACAGGCAATAAATATGCAAAACAAACACATACAGTATACAATATATGGTCTACTGCCGAGGTTGCTGTGGCCGCTGACTGTGTACGAGGTTTCTTTGACAACAGTAGAGAAGCTGGAAGCTTTAATCAGTTCATACATCAGGAAATGGTTGGGAGTTCCACGCTGCCTCAGCAGAGTAGGACTTTATGGTAAAGGAATACTGCAGCTACCAGTCTCCGCTCTAACCGAGGAGTTTAAGTGCGTCAAGGTCAGACTGGAAATGACATTAGTAGAGTCACGCGACAAATGCGTAAGGGAGGCAGCACCTGTGTTGAAAACTGGAAGAAAGTGGGCGGCAAAGAAAGCTGTGGAAGATGCAAAGGCTGCCCTTCGAATTGGTGATATCATGGGGCAAGTTCAGCATGGAAGAGGGGGTCTTGGTCTCAGTTCAGCTCCTCCAACATGGCACAAGGCAGTCCCAGCTCAAAGGAGGAAGCTGGTAGTCAACGAGGTGCAAAAGCAGGAGGAGAGGATGAGGTGTATAAAGGCCATTTTCCAGGACAAGCAGGGAGAATGCATGAGATGGGAGAGTGTGGAACAATGCAAGATTGGCTGGCAAGACCTATGGTCAATAGAACAGAGCAGGATCAGTTTCCTCATTAGGTCAACATATGATGTTCTCCCATCACCACAGAACCTAAACCTCTGGGTAGGAGAGGATCCCTCATGTCCTTTGTGTTCATCACCTGCAACATTAAGGCACATTTTGACAGGATGTAAGGTGGCTCTTAGCCAAGGACGGTTTACTTGGCGCCATGACCAGGTGCTGCGATGTTTGGCCTTAGCATTGGAAGACAAGCGTATCATGACCTATAAGTTGCCACCTGTTCCATCAAAACATTACACACAAAAGACAACATTCCTCCGCCCAGGAGAGCAACCACCAAGAAAAGGTGTTAAAACCAATCCTCGCCCAGGACAACTGGAAGCTGCTAGAGACTGGAAAATGCTGGCAGATGTTGGTCAGCGGCTTATTTTTCCACCTGAGATTGCCACCACTAACCTTCGACCAGATATTGTCTTGTGGTCTGGATCAGCACGCCTTGTTCACCTGATAGAGTTAACAGTGCCATGGGATGATGCCGTAGATGAGGCGTATGAGAAGAAGAAACTGCGGTATGCTCAACTAGCCACTGAAGTGGAACAGCGAGGATGGAGAGTCCGGGTTTACCCAGTGGAAGTGGGTTGTCAAGGATTTGTGGCACACTCTACAACCCGGTTTCTCAGAGACGTCGGATTCAGTGACCAAGAGTTGCGTCGCACAGTGAAGAACTTATCTGAAACAGCAGAGAGGAGCAGCAACTGGCTGTGGTTGAGACGGAAAGATTCTGGCTGGGGATCTCAAGCACAATAGAAAGAAAGAAATGCTGATGTACAGGTAAGTAAGCTGGGCTGAGTTGAGTGGGGGACGGAGGGGGGTGATGCTGTGACGCCAGAATCACCGTCGAGCCCTCTTGAGGTGTCGTGGGCTAGTCGACGAAACACTGAGGATGGAAGGTGCCCACTTGAAGACCCCAGAGATGTACCCTACTTAGCTCAATCCAGACGGTTGTCATGCTGATGCGCTAGGGAGGCCGCACTGTGGTTGATCCCCGGAGCCAGCATCGCAGCCGTTGTGTGTGCTGATGTGCCAGGGACTCAAAATAAGCTGACCCCTGGAGCCAGCATTACACTTCAGCCATTAACACCAGACAGAAGGATATCTACATCATCATATGGAAGGAAACGTAAATGGATGGAGACACATATGGATCACATTAGTTTACTGTAAAGCTACGTCTTAGTTGGTGCTTATCTTGGCGAGAGCCAAGTTCAAATCAGCATGAAGTTTTAACATCTACTCTCGTGTAATGGAAATCATTACAAAATAATTATAAATAAAGAAAATACAAAAATTTATATAAATAGGAATTCATTTTATCTAACACCTGTTTGAACAAGGAGTTTCATCTGCTGTTGGCAGTGTCACACAGTGATTGATGCTATGAGGTATGCAAAAGAAAAGTAAATTACATAGTAGAGAGTATGGGTGTGGTTTATACAATGATAATGCTTTGAGATTTATAATATGTATTCTTCATTCAGTTCTGTTTCCCATAACACGGGACTATAAAACAGAGCATTTAACTACCTTGTCCCTGCTTGCTCACACATGATTGAAGCAGCTGTTCAATGCTTTAGAACGACCCCTCTGGCTTATTACACAGGCTGTACAACTCGAGCTCTAGGGAAGCCAGCAGAGACACAGTCACTTTATAAAATAGCCACTCTATCTCGGTCTGATTCTACAGAGAGTGTGCAGTATGGCATTCAAACACAGGTGCTCTGTGATGCTGCAGGTAGGGGTCAATGTAGGGTAATACTTCCTTGTACTCAGTTGCAGAAGACAGTACTGTATACAACTTGGATAAGACACCTCATTTCTTTTTTTCAAATATCGCTATTTCTTCCCAATAAAACTGTAGTGATCTGAGAACAGCTTTCCTTCTGTAAAATGTCCAGAAGCAACATGCTTGTCTTTATAGAATAATACAGCAAAGATATTTGAAATGAGTTTGTCTCAAACCAATAAAATGTTCTGGCATTAATAATAGCTCTAGTTGTGTTGCTTGGTACCCGAATATGAAATAATGAAGCTCCTAAGGGAATAGGGAATAGATCTTGTGATGCAAAGTGCTTAATAAATGTTAATACTTCTACAATGCAATTGAATTGTTGTCACTTTAAAGACAGCTTAAGTTAAGTGCATTTATTGATGTATTGATGTATTTATTAGAATTAATTACCAGGTAATCTGCTGTTGTGATCTCATTTTAAAAGCTTCCTAGGAGACACATCTATACTGTAGTAATTATACAAGAAGGATTGAATGTTTTCCAGGATAGAACTTTCAGACAATGGCTCAGGATATCTTAGCATTCCCAGTGTTAGTATTTAGCTTAGATACTGATAGGTCTGATCAATTACCATCTATTCTGTAAAAATGTTTCCAATAGTTTTACTGTAATTGTTTATAAATTGTTATATTATTATTGCAACCCAAGATCATGTTGTCAAATATATAATTGTAACTTCTACTGTCGGCTTGTATACTGTTTGGATTTAATACTGACTTTACGCTTCCTTAAGCTAGCTGCTCTTGAAAATAAATTTGATAAATATAATTGACACGTTCACACATAGAAAAAAAAAACTGAAAAAACTTGCACTTAACTAGACTATATATTTGCGTTTTGTTGTCCTTGTTTTGGACTACTGACTGATTGCGGCTGTGATGAGTTTAGTTTGACTTATTTTTTGCTGTGTGATTGTTGTGGTCTTTCTAATGGTTTTTATGCTGACGTAGAACTGTAGGACTAATGCTTGTTTATATTTATATAAGATGCCCCCCCCCCCCCCCTTTCTGCTCACACATCGACATATAAACATCTTTATCTAAATAGCTTGGGAACTGGAATCGGAAATCAAAATACCCGGTTCCAATAACAGATACCTGGTTCGGACCCAATTCCAAAAATCTCTGCAAATGCACATCATTAATATACAGTGAATACATGAATCCAGCAGGTGGCACGACCATCATGACTATGCAGTTAAATTAACCACACCCACAGACCAAGTAAAGCTGCCAAAGCCCCTCATGGTACAGCTTTTTTGCCGGCTGGTGAAAGTAAGTTAACCCTGTAATGCTATGACTCTCTCTATCTCTCTCTCTCTCTCTCTCTCTCTCTCTCTCTCTCTCTCTCTCGATATACAGTGTATTAGAAATATTACCTGTATAAAGGTATTAAAAAATGTAATTATTTCAGTTAAATATAAATGAATTATAAATACATTATACACTGAGGGAAAAAAGAGCATGTTTATAAATACTCTTTAAAAAACAGTTTTTCTACTGTCTGTAGAATCCTGTGAATGTCTGTCTAAAGAGAGGGACTGTTGCACATGCATGTGAGAGTGACCTAGCTGGCTTTTATAACAGGCCAGTACACTATTTAGTAAAGGAAAGCTGGGAGCACTGACTGTGTAACAGCCAGGTTGACAGTTAAACAAAGTGTATCATTGTGGCATTTAAAGGTGTGATTTCCAGGCTGTGTCATTAATGACCTCCCCCTCGAATGAATAAACATTGCATTTATTATTAACTAGCATTGACCATTAATCCCCAATGACAGACTGGTAAAGCAAGCAAGCTGGGTTTTTTTTGGCGTCCATGAACATGGGATTATTGTGTTTCTCAATGTGCAGACACCTAAATACCAGCATGTTAATCAGATTCCACATACTGAGTAATAGGATGAAATGCATACAGGACATTAATAAAGCACTGTATAAAGTGTACAGTATGACATACAAAGAGTAAAATAGATTTGTGTTCTGTTTGTGCCGATGTCTTCAGGTTTCTCTATGGTGACATTGTGTATAGCAGTTACAGCATTGGCCACTGGTGTCACTGCATAATGTGCAAAAATCCTAATTGAACTGGAGGTAAATAGACACAAATAAAATGTGCACACTACGCAGTATCTTTGACTGCAAATTTCTCTAATGAATTCACTTAATTTGGACTGAATAAATGTGGACACATGAGACGCCTACAAAGAAGCGCTTTGAACATTAAAAATATATATATGAATAGAAATAAACTTACTGGTTTACTTCTTTTTATATTAATGGCTTCCTTTCTTTGGCATTTTTAATTTGCTAATTGTTATCTGGATTTATCCTAAAGACCATTTACACGTGAATAAATATATGAAACTAGCTCAGTGGGTAATCTTTAATTAAAGCTTAATGCGCCTTATTTGTATACCCACAGACATGCAGCTTTACTACAATTTCCTGACATGACTCCCCTGTTACATAACAGAACTTGATAATTCAGTGAGGTTGCTAGCTAGTGGATTACATGTCCTGACATGAACCAAGATGCCAAACTGAGTCAATAGGTAGTCGCCCAATAGGTTTCAGACTGCAAAGCAGCTTTCCTGTGCACTGAGGCAGGCTGGACTGCACTGAAACCTGCCAAGTAACGTTTTCTTAAAAGCTGCAAGGGGGTGACCGTTTACAGCGCTGAAGTTAGAGGAAGTGTTTTTTTGTGCTTTTACAAGAAGCATGTGAACAAATCTTCTTTGAATTGATCAATGCTGTCAAAGTAATTTGACTACTTCTTAAATCATCTTTGACATAGGAATTAATTTTTTTGCCTTTTAACTGCAGAGAAAATTTTAAACAAATCATCAGGACTGTTTTTCTATTGTCCCTTTAACGTTTTGTGATGTTTAAAATCATTCTGAGTGCTTCTTATTACAATTACTCAAATACTGTTTTTTTGTTGTTTGTTTTAGTTTTCTTTTAGTAAGAACCATTACCATCTCGTTATCTGCCACATTGGCAAAAGTCGTATTTTGTTTTACTTTAAGTTAATTTCTGTCATTTTGTTCTAACAAAAACCCTGAAAAACGGTTTACTCTTTCACAGTTTAGCCTCACTATCACTCTGTATAAAAGACCTTTGAATCTATTTTCTGTACCAATGAGTACAGGGGTTTGGCTTCCAAAGACTTCAGTGGAAGCAACACACTGTAAAGAAACGAGATATTATCATATCACTATTTACCCCAGTGAGTCGTCCTTGCAAGCACACAAATACAATACACTTGGTATTAAAAATACATCTTTATATAGTTTGAAATGAATGCATTTATACTGGTATGCCTGCTTCAGCAAATACCTGTGGAGAGACGAAAAACAGATTTGTTGTTAAGGGAATTTTTGCTTGGGGTGTATGTCTAGGATTTGAGCACTGATTTGTGCCCTGCAATTAAATATCGCATGCTAGGGTTAAACACATTCAATACTGGGTGCAGTTACTGTCTTCAGGAGATGATTGTACAGTTATAGTAATTGCAGTGTATGGCATTTCAAATTTTACAAAGGTCCTGAAAAACATGTTTTGTAAGTAATGTTGGTGTTTGAAGAAAAGCGTTCAAACATATGGTTGTATGTTCTTCAGTATACCATGCGGTTAATACTTTATTCAGTAACTCTGGTGTACTGTTTACATTTTCCTAATGCATTCTTAGTGTCTGTGAACTGACATTGTCACTCCATTCCTGACAATGTCACTGCATTCCTTATTTTTTAAAGGATCCCCTTCCCTTTGCCGAAAGTATTTCCTATTAGACAAGAAGTGTTTGTTTGTATGGGGTCAAGGTGCCCATAGCCACAACAAAGATGTATTTAGAGCTTCTGTGGGTTACACATTATTGTTTTTTTAAGAGTATAATGGAATAGTAACGGAACCTGCCCCCCCTCACCCCCGGAAAAACAGTTTAATCATTAAAGGTCATCAGAAATGCACTCATGTTGTTGCAGTTGTGGTTTTCACATTCACTTTAAAGTTCCATAGCCGTTCTCAAGCTCTGTTTTCATTTGGCTCCAGTGCAGAAGTGACGGTCCAGTGTAAATGTATTAAAGGCAAAGAAAAATCCATTAGAAGTAATACAATTTCAAGCCCAAGCCAATTAAAAGCCAATTCACGCTTCCACTGAAGAAGGAAACATCAACCACAGAGATATGAAAACATTTTGTCATTTTTCTGTAGATCCTATGACAACTCCAATTAGTCAGCTGTAGTTGTCGCCTAAATGTTATTGCATTGAGTGGTCAATGTCGCCATCATTTGTCTTCAGAAGGCCTTCCACCCTACAGATAATAATTAACTAATGGTACAATTCTGTATAAATTATTACTATACAGTAAAGGGTTTGCCACATGAGCAGTGCTGTATCACCTGGTACATTTTGGGATTGATGGCAGTAAAGGCTGAAAAATTCTACCCAGTTAAGAGTTATAGCTTCATACAGACATGCCATTCCAAGTTATCAAAGTGCCAAAATGGCAGACAAACATCTGAAGCTTCACCAGCCAAAGTAACTAAGAATCTGTTAAACTCTTAATGAAATCACAGCCTGTTTGAACACCTCATTCTTCATTTATTTATCCACACAACGTCAGATAGAAAACAACCTAATTTAGGTAGTAGGTGGGAGCAGCCAAGTTGATAAGCCATTTTGTCTCATGATTTCAGTGAAATGAGGAAGTGTTGAGTCCTAGGCATTTAGAATTTTTTAGAAAAACTCACAGACATGAAAAGACAGATATTAAAAAAAAAATGATAATGCCCTCTATATTTGATCAACAAAATCCAGGGCCACACAACAAAATTGTGGACATCATAAAAGACAAGGGAAAGGTGAAAAAAAAAGACATTTGAAACTACTTGCTCCTTAAAGTATTTTTTGTTAGGTCATCAGTCTTTCTTCCCTCAGATATCACAGGGCTTTTTATTTTAGAAATATGAGTTGTTTACATCAAAGAGCCTTCTGAAGGTTTCATCACAGGCTACTCAGTGGTGCTGTCACATTGTTACTATCGCGGGTGGATCTGACAAATAGGTACAGCAGATGCCAGAAGTCATTATTATGGTTTGCTACCTTTTAATCTCAAAGCAGTTGGTAAGCAGGAAGAGGTTAAGCCACAAATTCACTCCCACCCCCCTTTCATTATTGCTGTTTTTGTCTAACAGCAATAATTAAAGCAAATGGTGTCTACATGATAGCTAGTAAATATCTTTGGATCCAGAAAGTCCTGAACTGCACCCCTAATTAAGAAATAAGGGTCCCGCTGAATTAACTTTTTAACTGGCAAAAAAGCATTTGGGAAAATACATGAAATAAACAAAGCAAATTTAGAGCAATATTTATTTTTATATGATTAGCAAATTCACTTATATATAAAAAATATAAATCATATATTATTAACTTACATTTCCTCTGTCCAAACCTGCCCTTCAAATATTGCTAGTGTCTAGGGTGGCGGGGGTGTAGATCTGTGCAGGAGGGCTGTCATTAGAAATGACCTCCCCACACAATATCTCATTGTACTGATGTTTTAATCCGGATGATTAACTCAGAATGCACTTTTACCACCATATTAAAGCCTAGTATGAAAGTTGTTATTCTTAGTGTTAAAAGTTATAGGTTATTGTGGCAATGCGCCCCGTCCTTGTGTGCATTTGTGTGTTGCGTGCGTGTGTTAATGTTGGTGTATAGATTGGTACACGGGATATAAACGGGTCTGTGTTTCACGTATATTTAAAAAGTGTAGATTTGTATTTAGGCACGGGATTGCACATCACGCACGTGCATTTAAAATATAATATGTGAACACGGGGTTGCACAGAATTAATTCACGTGCTGGGATTCAATTACTAATTAATTATTCACTTGAATCCCAGCACGTGAATTAATTCTGTGCAACCCCGTGTTCACATATTATATTTTAAATGCACGTGCGTGATGTGCAATCCCGTGCCTAAATACAAATCTACACTTTTTAAATATACGTGAAACACAGACCCGTTTATATCCCGTGTACCAATCTATACACCAACATTAACACACGCACGCAACACACAAATGCACACAAGGACGGGGCGCATTGCCACAGTTATCCAGTGCAAACTAATGACCACACATTATGCAGCATTGCTCTTTTAGTATTCAGAAATAAACATTTACTAAAAATTTAGCATACACACACTAACAGAGTATCATGAGTTTGTGCTATTAAAGATGCCTAAATGTATTATATTTTACTAAAAAAATATTTCCGCAAAGATTCCAATTACAGAAACATGCAACAGCTGAGAAACTCGTTTATGATAACTGTATACTAGTGGATAGATGTCGTTAGTTAGTATTGGATTGGAGGGTTAAGAGTTTGATGCCTAGCAAAGACAATCCAAGCCGCGTGATGTACATTTTGATATAGGATTGCCTTCACAACACCTTCTCAGGCCTGCTGAAAGAACTTCACACTTGTGAAGCATTAAAAAGCAATACACCACAAGCTCAGCTTTTTAAGGATGTGTGTCCACTCTGAAATTGTAATAAAGTGTGAAGTGGTGAAGTTGTTATATACAACAGAACGCTACAGGGTCAACAGCGTCACTCTGCAAGTATGAAAAATAGCAACTTACTAAAGCATCCATAGTATCTAAGTACTGGATTTGCTCCACAATGTCATTCAAAAATGGAATTGCATACAACAAAGAATGTTATGTTTCAAACATTCTTACTTACATTAACTGTCCTCAGTTAAACTGTATGTCAACCCATGACTGGGGGCATTGTCACTAATGCTGCTGCACATCCCATTTACCATGAGGCCTATGTATTGCCATTTGAGGTATATCTAGGTCACAAAGGGATTCAACTGTGAAAGTGTGCCACAAGAGCAGACATGCATAGGGACAGATAATTACCAACCTGCAAATGTTGCACCCTGGAGCTGTAGGATGTGGGGACAAAGGGGCAGAATACTAAGCATGTCTGCTCACTTTTTGCACTTGTATTGGTGTGGGCACTCTACACACAACGTGTATGCAAAGTGTCGTTCAATTCCCTGACTGGCAAAAATGGCCCTTATTGCAGCCATCCTTTAGCCATTGCTAAAACCCACACTCAGATCTATTCATATGGTCCAACATGAAATTTAAGTAACATAAACCACAATACAGTAATTATTGTTTTTTTCTTTTTATTGTCTTTTTTTTGTTTACTATTTCAGCCACACATACATTAGTAAATTCAGATGATAGGACTAGACAGAACGTTTTCCTACCTTGCCTCCTTAAATTTCCCTAAACTGCGTAATTCAATGGAAAAAAAAAAACATTTTAGTTTTACCTGCACAGTAAGGAAAGGGGAGCCCAAAGTGTGACTAACTGACAGAATGAAAGATTTGTTGATAACCACCGCTGACAGTGAGTGATTGAGTGCGAAATTATCTGTTCTCATTACCTTTTGAAATTGAAATCCAGGTTGTGTTATATCTTTGTGTTTCTATGGCAACACCAACCTGCATTAGCAGGTGGCGGGGGGAAGGCAGACAGCAGCGCACAGCGATCAATACTCGCTTCCTAGGCCAGGTTGGGGAAATGATAAAAAAAAAAAAATGCTTTAAAGTTTTAAAATGGATCATTTTAGCCTCAATATTTTTTTCTTATGAAGCACAGGGCATTAAAAACCTAAGCCATTAACAAAAGGTTTCATACTTGGCTGTGTTTATTTGATAATGCTTCATTTGAGAGATGATAAATGATGTTGGTGCATGTGCCATTTTAATGTCTAGCTTTAGCACTTTGACTCAGCCAAACACTAAACTGGTGGTTTTTAAAAACTGTAAGTTATTTTATTCTTTTTATAAATGTAGTGTGCCCAATTAATTTACTTCCGTTTTTCTCCCCAGTTTAAAATGCCCAATAAAGTTCGCTCACAGCAGCAATCCCTACAACAGCTCAGGAGAACTGAAAGTCAGTGGGCATCATCTGATCCCACGACAAAGCCAATTCCTCCTCACACCAAGTATCTCTAACACGGATGCCAGTGAGCCTGGCCCTTGAAGGACAAAGGCCAGCCCTGCAGGAGTCCGGAGAAACAGTTTTGGCCAATTTTGCCTCCCAAACCCATTGGAGCGGCAAAGCTGATATGACACTCCCTGTGAAATCCCCAATGAAGACCACCAACTTTGCATAGCCAGCATGGGAACCTGCACTCCCTTGACTCTATGACTCACCCTGCACACCACACTGAAGTGTCATAACCAGGTGAGCCACAAAGGGACCCCCCCCGTTAAGTCTTAGTTTGACAGCTTAGTTGACTGGACTGCAGTGAGAAAAATGCTTGTTCAAGCTTTTCAAACTTATGCTCTTTGAAAGTGAGAAGCAAGGTAACCGAATTGGCACCTGAAGTATAATACCTTCAATTAATATGTGTGATCAGCCTTAACTTAAAATGCTGACTGTAGCAGCTGCAGCCTACTTTGATCCTATACTGTCTAAAGCTGCCTCGCAACAATCAAAGATTCACTTTGTGTCTGTGTGTGTGGAGCGGTGGGGAGAATGGTGCTGGAGTTTGCAACCCCCACTTCTATTCTGTCCACGCCCCTGGCTAAATCCCTTGCTTAACATGCAGTTTGGGAATCAAACCCACACACTTTCATTTGAAAATGGATTAAGCCGACACTATGCTCCTCATGCTGAACAACCACAATGCCCAGCTGAATAAAAAAAATAAATGCGGGAAGATAGTGCACTGAAAGTCTAACAAAGACTAATGTTGTTTATGAAAGCAAAGTTTTTGCATCTAATCAGATGTCTATTCCCATGAGCAGGTTAGTTATTCATGTTTCCCTTCAGTTTGTGTGAGTACCACACTTCCACTCGTATTATTTTTAGGATGTCGTTAAGATTCCTCTGCTGCGTACCGCATGAGCGCATCTCCTTTAGGGTTATGTTTAGTTTGAAGAAAATGTTCTTTGGATTTGATTAATTCAGTCGCTGGGATAAGAAGCTGTCTCCGGCTGAAAACAGAACGGAGACAGTCAGTAAACAACGGCTTGTTTTTTGTCTTGTTTCTGGTTAGAAGTGTATTATTTGAGGATGAAAAAAGATGAGGGGCTAAATGTAAGGGAGACAGCAGGCTTTTCACAGAACCTGCAAGCACAGGCCTTTAGTGTGCTAATCCATCCCTTTCTACTGCTACTAGTGTCCTGGCAGGAGGCTTCCGAAACTTGTGAACACAGAAACAGACTAATTATCTAATTAAATTGAAATATATTACCTGGAAGAAAAAAACCCTAGGGATCTCATTTTCAATAGATTCCCAGGTGGTAACCTGGAAGCAGTTTGTCATTCAGACACTATAGACCGAACACATTGAAGTTAATCCTTCATAAACCAGCTTTAGTATTACAAATTACTGCCATGTAACAATATTTAAGAAGTAATAAGAAATAATACCCAACACAACTGATGTTAACCGAAATTCCAGGAACATTTTTTGTAAGCTAGGGTGTCTGCTATTGCGTTAGAGATGTGGGTTTGTGCAGTCTTTCTGCTCAAACTGTACGAATTGAAGTCTCTTACAATAGGAGGCCCTACACAAGGCATTAACTTATAAATCGCAAAAAACTGATCCTGTACTCAGGACCTATTAAACATAAAAACGTGTTTTTAGATGCTGTATGTTCAATGCACAGGATAACATAGCAGTACACAGGATAAGATACTCTGAAATCCTTAAAAATGTTGATTTCTCATGCATGATATATAATTGGCAGTGAGCATTAGATAAACCACTCAAAAAGTTGTGGCACTAGCTGTTATGGGTATTTGTTATTCAGGTCCTGGGGCTCTTCTTGGTAATAGTGGGGGTGGGAAGGGGGGTAGTCTCCAGGAGGAAGAACCTAAAATGTCTTGACTAAGCCACAGGCCACGGCTGTAACAGAGTGCAGCTATGGGAAAACCCTGCAGCTGATCCTCTCTCCTCTCTTGGGCAGGTGTTGCTACTAGACAGGCAGGAGTGTCATTTGTGGAAGCATATGCTTGGGAGGGGTGATAAAACAGTGAAAATTGGCCATAAATAGTAAACCCTTAGAAGCACTGCAATCTGTCCAAACATCTTGTTATTCTCTCTCTCTCTCTCTCTCTCTCTCTCTCTCTCTCTCTCTCTCTCTCTCTCTCTCTCTCTTTCTTTCTCTCTCACTCTCTCTCTCTCCACCAGTAGGATCTACCTGGCCTCTAACCTTTACAAATGTTTTCGGGACTTTGGCTTACTTAATTAAACAGTTGAATTTATGTTTCTCTTCTTCCTTTTTTAATTACTATTAGAATAGATCAGCTACATGTTCTACACTTCATGGTTCCTAAAATACCACTTTCAGCAAAAAAATAAAAAATAAAAATGCTTGTGCAGACTCTGGAACCATGAAATGGAAATATGTTCCTCTGCTAATTGGACTAAATTAAAATATCTTGCGATTCATTAATTCAGATGACCACTAATAAGAATTTAAAAAATGCTGGAACGCTATAACACAGCGGAAGAAACTATTTTATTTCCCTCTCAAGTCCTTACATTTAGAAAAACCTAAGAAGATAGGCTGAAAGAACTGTATCTGTTTAGCCAAGAACACAGAAGAATGGGGGGGGGGGATTGAAGTCATTATAATCTTAAAAGGAGTTGGAAAAAGATTGTGGAGATAGATTTAGGGCAGAGGGAAGAAGGCACTTCTTCACACAGAGAGTGGTGAGGGTATGGAATGGACTACCTAGTCATGTTGTTAAGAGAATCAGTTGGATCCTTTAAGACCTAGCTTGAAGTTTTGAGATCAAGCAGCTGCTAGAGACCGGATTAGCATAGCTGGTCTGCTGTTCTAATGTTCTTATTTAAAGCATAGGTAAGCATTGTGACACCCAGAGATGTATGGTAAAGCATATTAAAAAAAACATGGCAAACCATGATAAATTATGGTAAACGCATACTATAACCATGGGAAAAACATGGGAAAACTGCTAAATTACTGTGAAAATGTACTGTTGAATGCACACGTTTTTAGAGGACTGACCACATTTTCTACCAGATATTCAGTTTCTCACACTGTCAATGTAGTTTAGGATTACCAGATTTCCACAGTGAAAAACAGGGAGTTTTTTTTTTCTTTAGTTTACTGATGCCGTAGCAACTCTGAAGCGAAAAATAACAGTATAAAAAATACCTCAGTAATAGTTTAAAAATTAAACGCTGGGTGAATTTATTACAGATGATAACAACTCATTATTTTCTTTATATTGTCATATAGTCAACACATGTTAAATGTACAAAAAGCTAGATTTAAAAAATAGATCAGTTATTACCTTTCAAACATATGGTGTACACATAATCAGAATGTAAACAAATAATCCAGAAGGTTGTTTATTTTATTTTTGAATGCCGCTAACACACAACCTAATACATTACTCTGCTATTAACTTGCCGGGCAGGGTGATACAGTTTTGTACTTAAAAAAAAACAAAAAAATACAATAGCAAAACCGGGACAATTAATAATTTTACTGTTTCCGACCGGGACAAAAAATTAAGGCTGAAAACTGTGACAACCTCAATTTTACCAGGATGTCTGGTAACCCTAATGCAGTTCCCAGAGACATTGTTTGTTTACTTCCGAGTCAGGTTACCTTGTATAGTTTGTTTCCCATGTGCAGAAGGTTTAGCAAGCAAACCAGACTCGACCGAGACCAGCTCTTTAGGTGGACTCGGTACGGTTTGTTTCCCTAGCAGACTTTGTTGTTCACACTTCACACCAAACGTACCAAACCGTACCGAGTGCGGACCAAACCCTCTAAAGGGACCCAGTGTGAACACAGCCTTAAACTGGGTCAAGGATAGTCCAGGTAGACACAATAGTCTTCATGTCTGAATTCAGACCAGGCAGTTGTGGTTTAAAAGGGGGCAGCTGCGCTCAGGAGGCATCGAAAGATAGAATAGCGATGTGAAGTTCCTCATAACAAGCAGCTGCATCATTTTGAAGTCTTTGTATCACTAATGAGGAAACAACAACTTTTATATTGAGAGCCCACCTCATTCAATCCTAATTAACAGCTCATTGCAAGGAAGAATTTTACAAAGCCTCTTAACCTATCACACACTATTTCAATGAAGGAGTTTTTTGAATACTGTAAGAGCAATAAACACTCTTGCTTAATTTGAACTTTCCATTTGAACTCTTCCCACAAAGTGTATTTTCTAATGAATTAAAGATGATTCCCGTCTCCCAGTGTAATAAACAGTTCTGCTAATTTCTATGCAGATTTATACAAATAAATACCATGTTTTATGGTAGTAATAACTTAGGTATTTTGAGTTGGACTACAGTATACAAGTTCAGGATGTGGCGACCTACAGTAAGGTTTGTCAAGGTGGCTTATTTTGTTTTAATTATGATAAGATCCTAATTGCGCAATTTATTTGAACTCATTTATTGTACATATCTTATTTATCTCACCTTCTTTGTTTGTGGGTTGAGTAACAAGATTCCTGTCCAGATGATTCTTTAAAAACAAAATCACGATTGGGGTAAAAAGCTTATTGGTGCCACCTTATCCAAACATGAAATAAACCTGATATTGCTTGGCCACACTCGGGTTGTAAGATTTTAAATGTCACTGTGGATGAAGGAGTGAGTTAGAGGGTGGTTTAAAAAACAAACTCACAAAAAAAAATCGAGAATGTGTTACAGTTTTGTGTCCACCATACAGTCATCACTATAGATACTCATATAAACAATGGGAACCTGATGTAGATATCCTGGCTGCTGTGTGTGTAGTAAGTGCAGTATTAGGAGTCAGATAAATATGAGTCTGTGGTGGCTGCCTGGAAGTATTATCTCTTGGACAGGGTATATACACTGCTTCCTTTTTCTTCTTTTTATTTGGTATTATCAATGAGATATGTACGACACAGACTGATGATAATGGGAACAAATTCTGCCGGTTGCTATGGACAGTATGCCTCCGACATTCATACGAATATTTCCTGACAGGAAGCGCAATTTGGGCACTATGTTAAAGGAGTTTGTCAAACTGTAATGCATCAGCATGCACGCAAACCTAACCTTGAGTCAGTCAAGCACTATTAATATATGTCCTATTAGTTCTAAGTGTGTTCGGCAAAGTGTTGCTGAAACATTCAGGTAGTCAGGTATCTAACAATGGTTGTTGAACCTATCAAATGGCAAGCTTCTCTAAACTTTATTGGTTAAGCACCGTTTTTTAATTTTGTTTTAGAATTTTTTTTGATGAAAAACTAACAATTATATTTCTAATAAGACTACAAGCCGCTAAATGAAATGTCTGAGTTTTTTTTTTTTTTCTGGATTGGCAACTTTCTTGTATGTTTTTGAGTATTTAAATCTAGCCCAATGTTTTTTAGTGATTCACTTCTCAACACTTATGCATGTACAAAACACAAATTGTATTACGTGCATTTTGTACAAACCCATGATAAATGCTAAGACAATATGAAGAGGACTATCGTTAAGGCAGCATTTATTTTTTTCATTTTGCTCATTATTCAGGAATTGTTTTTTAATTTGTCACATCGTATTTGTGTTACATTAACAGGTGCACCAAACACATAAATTCCCTTTAGTCTTACGCAAACCACTTAACAACTACTCCAAAGTTTAACAGGAATTTCACCCACTTCACTCTTAAGAGGACACAGCTGAGACGGTTCTCTTAGCTTGGAGGATGAGTACAGTCAGTTATTCAAATCACAGCGATGAAAATGCATGTGTGTGGAGGTTTCTCCTACTTATACTTGAAAAGAAACAGCTACTAAATCTTTACTAATTGTAGTAATATACTTCATATCTGCGATACCACGCTGAGGTTTCCAGGAATACTAAAATAAACCGTAATAACTATTACAAATATTACCTTTTAATTATGTATGTACTTATTTTAACAGTGCTGAAATCTGCAGTGCTGTGTGGCGATACAGAACAGCTGCATTTTGAATAATGTATTTATTGTATTATAGGCAATGAAGTGTTCAGTAGCATACTTGCAGTAGAATAACAAGTGCAGTGCAGTCTGTTTGAGCTCAGATATTCCAAAAGCTTAATTTACAATGAAACAGAAATAATTTGGTTTGTCTTTAAATAATGCTGCAGAGGAACGCCAAATGCCATTCAGGGTACCTTGACAAAGATGGCCACAAGTTAGAGAAGTTACTGTAGTGCATATTTGATTATGTCTCGCCCACTGGCACCAAGTGCCCCCTGGAGCTACATGGCACTATTTGAATGTGGCTATCTAAAAATGCTTAGTTTCAGGCTGTTAGTTGTGTGATTCTGGTTTCCATTTGTCTCGCTGTGCGCTTCATTTTGCAGATCCTTGCAGCTTCGACTGCTGTAGTTTCCACTAAAACTTGCCCGAGTGTTAGTTAAGCCTCTTTCGCCTGCTTCTTTCTTGTGATGTCCCCCTTTGTTAGCTTCAGCCTTGTTTGCAGCCCGACAGCTAATTTGTAGTTTTTCGAAGGGATTTTTTGGTTTCAAAATCAGGATGGCAAATCAATAGCTGACAGGAGCTGTGCAGAGGAGGTGGCGTTAAGGTGGCTGCCGGGGTCCCAGAGGCTCCCTTATCTCCACACTGCCCTCTGCCTCTCTGACAGGTGTAATTCTTGGCTCGCAACGCTCCCCTCAGACTCGCTCACTGTTCCTCTCCTCCTGCTCCCAGTGATGTGTCTGCTGGGAGCCCTGACTTTGCCGAAATGTGGAAATGGCCTTGAGAAAGGGTAGCAATGTTAAGTTTTTAAAGAAACGAAGAAGTCTCTCGTTCATTGTTGAGCCTAATTGTAGCTTTCGGAACAAAAACTGAGGTTTGCTTAATTGTTTCTCCATTTTGAGTTTACTGTGAAAAGCCATTCCAAAAGCATAGCAACACATTATTAAAGCATAGTGAAAGTCTGGTGAAGCACAGAGAAGTGTCATACATTTACAAACAAAATGTATGGCAAAGCACAATAAGTGAATAGTATAGTATAGCAAAATTAAATTGAACATTTACTATGGTAAATTTTCTAAGGGTTGATTCAAAACCTTTGGTGTTTTTTGAGAACTTTATGGTATATTTGCTGGTACAGAAGTTTTTTTTAGGTACCCATTTTATTAATATCAAGTTGTTCTTATTTTGTGAAATGAAGTTATACTGTTGGTTGATATCAATTGTCTTCAAAAACAAATTCCATGTTTTTAATGACTGAGTTGGTTGCAAATTCACCTCTTCCATTTCTACAGTATGTGGCTGACTTGTAATATTGGAAGATTTAATCTGCAGTCAAGATTTCGCTTTGCCTTCCTGATAGTCCTAGAGTGCCACCTAATCGACGTGCGACAGCAGGGACACCATCAGACCCTAACACAGATGTCTTTGTAAAACATTGATTTAAAAGAGAATGAGGAACTTCAGCTAAGCTTACTGGAGATTACACCTTTAACAACCTCCAAATATATTTAGCAATTAAAGTGATTCAAATCAACAGTGATAAGCATGCATTGTTCATTGTGTGGACAGTTACTAAAGGATGGGCTGCAATTAAACAAAAACACAAACATATAAAAAGGATATTTTAATATGCATGTATGGACCATAACTGCTCTGCCATTGTCATTGGGTTTATTTTCCTGTTATATTTTATTTATTAAAACCAGTAATATGATATTTGTGGTAAATTGTTTTGAAACACATAACGAGAGAGTAATATAAACAACTCTGGTAATTGCCAACTTAAATTGACTGTGAGGTTGGCAGAAGACGACAGTGAGCTCCAGTGGTTAATAAAAACGCAGGCCGTCAGTGCTTAGGCATCAGTAAATCTGCAATGTGATTGGCTACGCTAGCCCCTCTGTGTAGGAAACTCCACCCTATGGTACTGCAGCTGTGCTTAATGTCTGTTGCACTGGCATCATCTGAAAAATGAGAGTGCCACCCTCATAGTATTGAGTTTTCAAGGGCATTCCTTTGATCTCCAATCTGGTTCTGTCCCAGCCTAATACTGTAGTCTCAGTACTGCTCTCAAACTATATGAATGAGTTAGTTCATTCTGCCTGAATTGGTGTGAGCCTCTTCTACAACAAAGAGCTTTTTATAAATGTGGAGGTGTTTTGTCAGTTAGGTATTGAGTTTTTGTGAATCAAGTTATGGAATGTGCCTTTTTTAGCATTTAAGATTTTGTTTTTGTCTTCTGGGTTTTGGGTGTGTGCTTTATTATTGCATTTTATTTTTCTTTTGCTCTCCATTACTACCAGGGATTACTGTCTGTTTTTTCAGCCAACCCCTGTTTCCTGGCCATTGTCTTTGATTATCACTCTCATAAATCAGCTATTCTTTTTAACTTCATCAGCAATCAAAAATTGTTTTTTTACGCCATTGTACCATTAGAAGTCACTAGGAGCTGGAAACATGGGTGTTACCCCTATCGCCCTCCAGCACACCAAAACCCTACCCTAACTCCAGCCCTAACCCTTCTGAATCTACTATACATTTACTGTGCTTTACAAATGATAGCCACATGATTTACCATACGCTTTGCTATGCTTTTACCATGGTATAACACACAGTGTCAAACTGAGGCTTTGTTAGCCAGGCAATCTGCTTCTCTTTGTAGTGGTGGAATGGAATCGTTCTACGAGTTTATTAGGTGTTCACAGAGCCTCTCACTGCACTGAAGAAAACCATGTACAGCAAGCACAGATAATCAATGACAACTGTGGGAAAATAGTTTGAACAGGTTTTGACCTGAAAGCTATAATGGATATAATTTAAGTTCATTTATTTTACCAGGAGAAGAAAACATTGGGGTTCACGTCTCATTTGCAAAGTGGAAAACAGCAGCAATAGTCATTCTCACAGGTGCGAAATACAATTACAGAGATGAAAGTGTTCTAAAAATGAAACCTACACAAAATAGCAGTGTGCCAGAAATAGACATAGGGTTAGTGTGACACGGTTAGTTACTGTATGTGACAGGAATATAAACAAATGCATCTCAATGAAGTTGCATTGTAAAGGCAGAATAAAATATTGTGTTTAATATATTCTGGACTTGAACAGCAGAACTCTGAAAAGTAAAGATAAGTATTTCAGGCAGTGGTAGTTTGGAAGAACGAAAAAAAAAAAAAAAGCTTGGCAACCATATTCAGTATGAATCCAATGGACCACCAAGAAAAGACTGTCCTGTGATGTCCCTGAAGTTAATTAAGTCATGTAACCTCAATGACTTGCTTGAGAAAGATCTTTAAGGACAAACGTGCACCAGGGGAATCCGCCCATATGCTACCCATGCGATGTACATGCTACAGTGACGGGTTCAAGGTTACATTGTTCTAGTCCCTCCCAGGCAAATCCCCCCCAAGGCTTCTACCTAAACTCTGGACATTATCTGGAAAAAGCTTTGTCAACTTCACTTAGGTTCTTCTAGTTTTACTGCATAAAAACATGATAGAAGTAGTTTGACAGTGGAAATAATCAACTACTAGTATAGGTATTCATTTTAGCGAAGAAGGACCAACTGTTAAACTGGAAAGGACATCAAGAAATTAGCAGCCATTTGAGTTAACCATTAAATGGGCGTAGTAAAATTAACTAAATGAAATGGTTGTCCCTCCTTCTCTAGATCTGCCTCATTGGGAGACCTGAGAATTTAAAATTAAATAGTTTTAGGGATCTTTAAGACTTTTAAGGGATCAAGACATTCACGCCTCCTGTAGATTTGATATTACTAGCACATGCATGCTTTCAGTTGTATTTGAAGGCTATTGTGAAGTCTACACATTTATTTTGCTTTCTTCTTTTGAATAATAAAGTGTTCTCAATGCACTGATTAATGTCAATTATTACCTGTCCAATATTTGATTAGGAAATAGGCTGTAGATTGAACCTCTGTATTTAAAATGTAATTGTGTTACAATTTTTATTGTCTATCACATGTGTTTTTATCTGGTTTTGTTTTCCCTTTTGTACAGCGCTTTGCGATGTCATATGTAAGGCGCTATGCAATGTAAAATAATGAAGATGATGATAAGGGAGTTTCCAGTATGTATAAGATTCAGCATAATGGGAACACAATTGTTCGTATTCTTTGTTTTTGGGTTGATTAATAATGGATCATGAACTGAGATTAGGCTAAGAATAATATTAATGGATTTACAGATGTCTCATAGTTTAGAAAGCTATTGGAGGGCTGCTACCATTGGATGACTTCAATTGCATGAGCTTAGCAGAGGTGTAAAATGCAATTAACATTTTTAGTGTCACTGTTAAGCACCGCTGCAATTAAGCAAGAGCAAGAGAACAGAGGAAGAGAAAGCACTACTGAAAAAGCCATGTCCTACATAGTGCAGTCATAAGCACTTAGGTGTCGTATCTCACAAGCTCTCAGAAACAAGGCAAGGTTTGGCCTGGTCAGTACTTGGGCTGGTTACCTCCATGGGAAATCAGGTGCAGCAGTGTCAGGTTGCTCAGCAGAGAG